>NC_080671.1:242711538-242911538 GCF_030247195.1 Topomyia yanbarensis | reverse complement strand
GAGAAGAACCTTGCATATTCAGAATTTTCTCGTAGGCCTGCATGATTACGCATTACATTTTTGAAAATAATTTTGGAATATCAAAATATACCATCGTAGTATTTTTAGAGGGGGTTCCTAGGACATGTGAGAAGAACTTTGCATATTCAGAAAATAATTTTGGAATATCAAAATATACCATCGTAGTATTTTTAGAGGGGATTCCTAGGACATGTGAGAAGCAGGCTTGCTGGAGCATCACTCATGATTCCAAAATTAGGTGAGGTATCAACATTCTGAGGAGGACTTCACACACCTGTCGAATAGCAGAAAAAAAACTCTTCTCCCACTCAACAAGCAAACTCATCATCAGAGGTGATGACTTGTTCAATGATTAGAGGATGTTATGTGCATCACACAGGAAAGGCGAGAGCGCATAACTAATTGAAGATGGGTTGGGATCCCTCTTCCAAAATGCTAAGAGTGTGGAGCGCGAGAGTGATTGTTTCCCTCTCTTATTTTAATAGAATTTTGTCTGCTGCGTAGGATGGGGATATAAGTATAATTTTTGTGGTGTAGATCAGTGCTTCGTGGAATACGGATATCATCATGTGGTGGGAATGCAAGAGGCTGGAGGACCCAGACTTGAATCTACTGTGGCAAACGACCTTGAGCACTTCTTGTGCACAGGTTTCAATTGAGCGAGGATTTAGTGGCCTTGGGAAAATACTAACTAACGATCAGACAAGACTAACCTCGGAAAATTTAAAATCAATCCTATTCGTCAAACTCAATAACACCATAATAGAAGATAAATATTTTGATTTTGAAATCTAATACAACATGAAATCGCTTCCAAGTAAAATGGGTGCATAATATTCGATTCTATTGTAGCGTTCTTTCTCAATAAAATTTTAAAAAAATGTTTTTATCAAATAGTTTTGTTTTTATCTCTATTATAGATTGTTTTGGCTGATTAGTTTCCAAGATACAGTGACACAATCTCATATTCGTACACCTCTAGTGCATATATTTAATTTTGTTTCACAAACGTTTGCGCAATTTAATATAGGTATTTTTTTGTAAATGTGGTAGTAGAATCATTATCTGTCATTTTCTTATCATTTGTAATCTAAAGTGTGCAAGTTTCCGTACACTACACATAAAAAATCATTACTTGGTGTGAAAATGGCACAATTTCATATTCGTACACTTTTGAAAAGCCATTTAATCTGTAATTTAAGACCTGTTATTTCTTTATTTTTTTTTTATTTTTTTTGAAAAATAGATTTTATGACTACAGAAAAGTGTTCATTGGCATAGTTTCCTCAACACTAGTTTAAGAAATTCCCTCAAATTAACGTAATGGTTAAAAAAATAAACTAACTGCCATTATGGGACGGAAACTAATTATTACTCACCAAAATGAAGCTAAATCACTTCATAAAATCTTTGAAATTGTTCAAAGGTTGCGTCCAACTATTTAACATGTTGTTAAAAACTTTGATGTGGCGAAATGCAGAACAGATATTGCGAAAAACTTGAACTGTAAAAAATTTGCGATGAGGGATAAACGATTTTTAATTAGAAAAATTTGGGAAAATCGAGTAATTAATGTTATATACATGGTAAATAAATTGAATCATAGCATTTAAGTATAAGTCTGCGCTGGTACGGCTCGTAATGTACGGAGAACTGACAATTACAATGCCTGTGTTCTGAGCAAGAAGCTGTTCATCAATGAGAAGAACAAAGAATTGATTTTTTGTACACTAAACAACTTTATTGGAATATTGGAAAGATGTTAAACTTTGTCTACGAGTCCAAATTCAACATCTTTGACTCAAATGGCTGTTGTTTTGGTGGAGAAAATCGAACTCAGACCTGGACGTAATAGTCTTATAACAGCAGCTAAGCGCAGGGACAATGGAGTTATTGTATGGAGTATTATATGTCCACTAGAAGTGCTAGAAATTTGGTCTTCATTGGGGGAATGATGGATCGGAATGTGCATTTTAATATGAATATCTTAAAGTAAATTTTAAAGCAAAGCTTCCGTAAAATGGTACTTTTACTAAAAAATGGTGGACATTGGAAATTCGCTCGGGAGAAAAAACTAAAGCATAAGGCGTGCAAAAAACGTTCAGAGTAAATTTATAATTGTTTAAATGTTGTGGATTCTCCACTGCAGACCCCGTTTATTAAATGATTAGAAAAATAAATGGGAGTATTTGGATAAAAAGTGTAAAACTATCCGGATTATAATGAGAATGATCTTAGAAACTACTATTTAGAAGAATGGGATAAAATTTAACTTGAATTCACACAAAAACTAGTTGTTAGCATTCCAATACGATTGAAAACTGTAATTACAAACAAAAGGTACCACATTGAATATTTATTATAGAAATTTCAATTGATTTTTGAAAAAATATGTGTACTGTACGAATATGAGATTGCGTGTATATTTGACTATCTTTAGAATTATGATTTTTTGTAAAAAATTAGCATTTGTAGTACAAAGATAATTATTGTATCTTCCTTATGCTGTCTAGTGAACTATTTCTACATAAATAAAATGTCTCGTGAACTCATTTTTTACTTGTAAAATGCATATAAGCATTCCGCACAGCGGTGTACGAAAATGAGATTGTGGCACTGTATGGATAGTGAAGTTTTAAAAAAATAGTTGTTTGTGTTTATTTGTTACTAAATGTCAAAGTAGAAAGTTTATGCGGATACATTTCCAATGGGCAATACATTTTTAAAATGAGATAATTATCGACAGCAATATTGAAAATTATACATAGTCGAAAATTTTATACTATCCTGATTATCTACTTTCAACGCTAGCCTATTTTCGTGCTGTTTCTATTATCACCCAACTAATTTGTAGCCGCTGGTTAGAGCAGCTTTTCCCATCTTTGTTCAACGCATTCGTTTAAAAGGTAAGGCAATAATTGGAACACTCGATTCGAGTTTTCGTTGTGCTTAAATACGAACATTTTACAGCTTTCTTACCAATTCAATCAGATGCACAAATTTTGTTTTCGAACTCGAAACGCATCTCCATAAATAGTTTAGTTATAGGTTTTGTGCCCTTTACGCGCAAAAATGGTTTCAAACCATTTTCTCGTTAGTGAAGAAAAATAGTTTTCAATTAAAATTTTTCTCCACTACGGATGAAAATAGCATAATACCAATTGTGTTATTATATTGGTTCTTAACAGTGGCGTAGCCAGAAATTTGGTTTGGAGGGGGTTTTGATGAAAATCGCAATTTTTTTTTAAAAAATGCTAAAATTTAATATGAGTTTGAAAAAATTATTGAAAATTCAAAAACATAAGTAGTCTAACAGATGTCATTCCAGTCTACAAACAAGAAGGACCAACATGGAACAGTTTTCAAACCTCTATAGATTATTTTCTTGTATAATATGTCAATGATGTCAAAAATTGCGATCTTTTAAAGTAGGATAAATGATCTAAAAAATTTTCAACGTTCAAGATCACCTAATATAATAATCCTTGACTTTGAAGGTTTGACAACTTCGGGAAGTTATCAACATAAAACAGCGCCTGCTTTGATATAGAAATTTTAGTGATTAACTCTCATAGAGGTAATTATGGTGAATTAATTTTTCAAAAATATTCAGCAAAGTTTTTGATAATGTCATTTCAAACAATTTTGTTGAAAATATGAAGGCTACATGAATTCAACATATAGGGATTTAAATGGACTGGGCCTGCTATATTTCTTCTTAGTGAAGAAAAATTTAGGTGAAAACTATTTTTTTCTGCGCTACGGATAAAATTGTTTGAAACAATCATTGCGAGTTGAGAACACAAAACCTATAACTAAATTATGGATGGATGGAACTGAAACTTGCGTTCCGACTTCATCCCATCCTAATCCGACACTAACTTGGTGGGCGGACTAAGCTAGCGCCGAATTGATGCTAGCTCCTGAAAATGGAATCACTCTTTGTGTTTTTGAGTCCTTTTAATATCTGTGAATTATTTGTTTTAAATCCAGTTCCCTTATTTTTTTTGTAAGCTTCAAAGGCACCTTGAACGCAATGTGAATTTATTATTTAATTACCGCAGAAGAGATTTATCAAATACAGTAATTTCAGAATAGCTTGTTGTAAAGGTTTACTACTATATTTCGATACTCTGAATATGTGGGATATTTATGTCTTTGACAAAGTTGTTTGAAATAGCACTTTCGAAAACTTTGCTGGAGACATTAAGTCACGACCCAAATTTGGTTGAAGAGTAATTCTTGTCTTTAATTACTTCTAGGAGGATTAACCGTCAAAATTATTCTATCAGCAGATAGAATTTTACGTTTTGAAATTCTTCAATGTTACTTAACATCGAAATTTGGCAGTTTCGAATGAATGTGATCGTGACCGTTAAAAATTTATCGAGCATTAATTTTACTTTTCTTCATTAGTCAACCTCACAACTTGCAGTACTAGTACGTAGCACACAAAATTTTAGTACGCCATTCATTGCATCCTGCTAAGAGGCTATTCATATAGTTGATAATACAACAAAAATCCAATGCTCATAAAACCGATCCTGACCTGCTAGAGACAAAATTACATCAGCTTTCAACTAGTTTCTGAAATGGTATTCTTGTTGTTAACCATATTGAATTGTTGTCTAAACTCTACACAATCTAAAAAAATACATTTTCATCAAATGTTGAAACGTATGTAAGTTTTCAATAAACAAGCTTATGTTTTATATGCAATCAACCTATTCAAATTTAGATTCCCCTTCGAAAAATTGTCTCTAATCCATATTTTGAAGCATCTTTCCAAAAATGAGCTCATAATAATTCAGACAGTTATTTTATTTTACATTGAAGTAATTTGACAACTATGGGATTTTGGCTAAGAGATAAGTTACAAGATCTCCTTCCCACAATTTTCCAAAAGTTCTCATGACGCTTTAAACACAGTTCTCAATGTAGTGAGCAGAGAATATTTTTCCAAAAATATTTTGTGGAATATTAAATTAAATTCGTCAGCATCAATTTTTTTTCAATCCAAATAATTTTGGTTTGGGGGGGGGGGGTTAACCCCCAACCCCCCCCCCCCCCTGGCTGCGCCACTGGTTCTTAAGAGCAAAGTAGGGCTACTGATGCCAATTTATACGCATTGCATCAATTGTGGGCCTAGAGATTAGTGATACACCCATCATAATAGGGTTTGTTTTATGTAAAAGGTTTACTTCTTTACCCTATATTCGGAGTAGAAGACGAAGCTTTTTATTTTGATACTGATTTCACTAAAATAATAAATTGTTTAGCAAATATAATGAAATGATGAGTTCATGAAATATGTGGGATATACGTTAGTCTTCGCCTATTCAATCAATTCCATTACAAGAATCCAACATTTGAACAATACTTTCTTAAATTTTCATTGCAAAGTATTAGAAATTGGGTGAGTGACATTGAATTTTCAGGAGGAAACTCGAAAAAATGCGGTGTACACACTAACTTGAAACCTCCTATACTAATCGTTTAGAAATTTAGCAGAGTTCTTTCTCACATCATTGCCCAGGTACCTACGGGAGTGCTTTACAACATCATTATTATTTTGAAAATAACATGTTAACCGATTTTTAAACGAATGTATTGCCTTCAAAGTGCTATGAAAAATTCGAAAAAATAAAGGCTGCTCTCATTACTCCTTATCATCTTCACTTATAGCAAAAACATTTTCTGAGACCTTTGGCACCAAAACGTTAGTTACGTTGTCCAGTCTTAGCCGATTTCTAGAAAGTTCTAGAGAGAATAACTACACCTTTCCAAAGGTATGCTGTATTATTCTGTTATGAAAGAAATATTGTGCTAAATTGCGACAATAATAAGAAAATTGCCATGTTTTGCATTTTTTTCATGACAACTATGCAAATGGTTTAACATTCTTCCAAAGGCACGTCATGGTTCTAATAATAATTCGGAAGAGCATTCAATTCTGTTATAAATCAATTTGGGGCATGCAACATTTTTCAAAACTTTTTGTGTTGCACTATAACCTATGCTAGTTCACTTGAAAAGTTAAAAAATCACTATAGCACCGTGAAATGAGTTATGATGAAGTTTTGGTAACAAATTCTTAATCCACCTGGACAGTGCGTAACGAATAAACGGTTTGCTTCAATGGAAACATGTGTGTCCCGTTTTAGCTTAGCTATGGGTGCCATACGTCAAAAAACGTAGCAATTTTTGATACCTAACTACTTCTTCCTAAACGAGTATTATATTTTAATAATAGATCGCTTGGCAAATTTTGGCCCTTAAGGAGGGTACTGCACTATTTTATCACTTACGAGGCCTACAATCGATGAAATTTTTATAAATTGGCACCAACACGTTTGCTTCGTTCCTAAGAACCACTAGTAACATAATAAATGGCCCGAGAATGGTGGAATACTTCTGTTTGAGTGCAGCGAAAGCTCTAATCGGGTGCCCAAAATGTCGCGCTACCATTTAAGTCAAAAAATAGTACAAATATATGGCAGACACTGCTCTAACCAATGGTTTCAAATTGGTTAAGAGCTAATTGTAATAGGGCGAAAAGAGGTTCATGACCCTATACATATTTGAAAACTATGTATATATTTAAACAGTTGAATTGCTTCATGCAACGCTTAACTATACATTCATTTCAAAAACAAAAATATACATCAGAAATAAGCTTTGCACACGCATCAAACCCATATAACAAAACCTCATAGCAACTAATCATTACCTCCTCACAAGGCGTGTGAGGACATCACAAACTCCTCTTGAATCATCATGAGGTGTAGCCCACTCTCCTCCACGGAGCAAATATCCCATGCGTAATAAAATATTTATCTACATCATTTCGTTGAGCAAGAGAGGAACTCTCTCATTTTTCGGGTCCTCACACGCAACGGTAGAGATGCTCCCGTTGCATCATTCTTTTCTACCTCATCCTGAGGGAGGGTTATTAGCCCTCATTGTGTGTTGAAGTGTTTATAACAAGTCTGGTGAGAAGAACATTGCATATTCAGAATTTTCGGGTAGGCCTGCATGATTACGCATTACATTTTTTAAAATAATTTTGGAATATCAAAATATACCATCGTAGTACTTTTAGAGGGGATTCCTAGGACATGTGAGAAGAATTTTGCATATTCAGAATTTTCGGGTAGGACTGCATGATTACGCATTACATTTTTGAAAATAATTTTGGAATATCAAAATATACCATCGTAGTATTTTTAGAGGCTGTTCCTAGGACATGTGAGAAGAACTTTGCATAGTCAGAATTTTCTGGTGGGCCTGCATGATTACGCATTACATTTTTGCAAATAATTTTAAAATATCAAAATATACCATCGCAGTATTTTTGGAGGGTGTTCCTAGGACATGTGAGAAGAACCTTGCATATTCAGAATTTTCGGGTAGGCCTGCATGATTACGTATTACATTTTTGCAAATAATTTTGGAATATCAAAATATACCATCGAAGTATTTTTAAAGGGTGTTCCTAGGACATGTGAGAAGAACATTGCATATTCAGAATTTCCTGGTAGGCCTGCATGATTACGCATTACATTTTTGCAAATAATTTTAAAATATCAAAATATACCATCGTAGTATTTTTAGAGGGTGTTCCTAGAACATATGAGAAGAACTTTGCATATTCAGAATTTTCTGGTAGGCCTGCATGAATACGCATTACATTTTTGCACATAATTTAAAAATTTAAAAATATACGATCGTAGTATTTTTAGAGGGTGTTTCTAGGACATGTGAGAAGAACTTTGCATATTCAGAATTTTCGGGTAGACCTGCATGATTACGCATTACATTTTTGCAAATGATTTTGGAATATTAAAATATACCATCGTAGTATTTTTGGAGGGTGTTCCTAAGACATGTGAGAAGAACCTTGCATATTCAGAATTTTCTCGTAGGCCTGCATGATTACGCATTAGATTTTTGAAAATAATTTAGGAATATCAAAATATACCATCTTAGTATTTTTAGAGGGGGTTCCTAGGACATGTGAGAAGAACTTTGCATATTCAGAAAATAATTTTGGAATATCAAAATATACCATCGTAGTATTTTTAGAGGGGATTCCTAGGACATGTGAGAAGAACTTTGCATATTCAGAATTTTCGGGTAGGCCTGCATGATTACGCATTACATTTTTGAAAATAATTTTGGAATATCAAAATATACCATCGTAGTATTTTCAGAGGGTGTTCCTAGGACATGTGAGAAGAACATTGCATATTCAGAATTTTCTGGTAGGCCTGCATGATTACGCATTACATTTTTGCAAATAATTTTAAAATATCAAAATATACCATCGTAGTATTTTTGGAGGGTGTTCCTAGGACATGTGAGAAGAAATATGCATATTCAGAATTTTCGGGTAGGCCTGCATTATAACGCATTACATCTTTGAAAATAATTTTGGAATATCAAAATATACCATCGTAGTATTTTTAGAGGGGATTCCTAGGGCATGTGAGAAGAACATTGCATATTCAGAATTTTCGGGTAGGCCTGCATGATTACGCATTACATTTTTGAAAATAATTTTGGAATATCAAAATATACCATCGTAGTATTTTTGGAGGGTGTTCCTAGGACATGTGAGAAGAACCTTGCATTAGAGTGGCCCAAGGTTGTATGAAAAAAATGCAATGTGCGGAATTTCAAACCTTGCACCTGAATTTGATAGTTTGGGTGGCTAATAAGCTTCCCTGAAAATTTCAACTCAGTTGGTACACTGGAAGTGGTTCCGCAAATGGCTCAAAGTTGGTATGGGAAAATTGACCAAATGTATGGAGAAACGCATCAGTTTCGCATTTTCAGATCTAGGTGGCGCTGTAATCGATCAATGTTTTTCGTTAGAAAAATGAAGAATCCTCTTGTAACAACAAATCGACTCGTGAAGATTGCAAGTAAATCCAACGAGAACTAACAAAGTTATAAGCGCGCAAAGTTGATGGTGTCATGTGCTGTAGTTGGGGTGGCTCTGTCGAAAGTGAAAAAGCGGCTTATGATTTGCATGAGGCACACGATTTGCATGAGGTTACTGCAAGAATTTCAACTTTTAATAACACGAAATGCTGACCATTTGGAAGGGTAGTATCTTCGGCAAACTGGATAAGAATGTCAAGGGCTTTCCGATGAAGGACATGCTAATGTAGTATTATCCCACTAGATGGCGCTAGGGAGTATGCAAATGATCTATAGTTAACTTATATATTGGGTCATATCTCATGATCGGAAACACTTAGCGGGGTGGACGCTTCGACAAAGTAAATCATAAGATCCAGGGCTTTCCGACCGAGTACATTTTAATTAAGAATTCTTCCATTGGGTGGCGCTAGAGTGCCTGAGAATTTCCTATACATTTAATATTGGGTCATATCTCGTGAGTAGAAATACTTGACGGAATAAATTGAAGGAGCTATTAAAAAATCCAAAACTTCAGCAAATTTGCTTATTATTTAAAAAAAAACTTTTGCGTGGCTTCCTCAAAACACCGAATTTCCGACATAAATTTTTCTTAAAATAAGTAATTTCGTACTCAAGCACATATCATCTCGAGCTGTTGATAATGACGAAGGAGTGTTAAACCATGAAAAAGTCTTAATTCGCAATTATCGCCCTAGCATTTGAGTCAATGCGTTGAATAAGTATTGCAGACACTGCTCTTACCTACGGATTCACATTTGTAGGGTGATAATCAGCGCTGTTGTTGTAGAATATTTGCTGGTTAGTCGCCAATTTAAAGCTGGGGCGCAACGACTTGGATAGGGCGCAACAACCTGGATGGGGCGCAACGACATTGATGGGGTACGAAAACTATAACGCCACTATACGTAAAGTGGACCGGAAAATGAGCAGCGTGAATGCAAACATAACGAAAAGTACTAAATTGGTGCTTTTTGATATGAAGGGTGCATTCCACATAAAAATTAATATCCGATTTCTTCGAAAAAAATTTCTCACACCCTTTAACAAAAAAAGTGTGTCAATTGTTATTTGTTAAGCTTATTATTCAATAAATTGTACATATACCATAATAACCATAATGATAACTCGTAAACTTTACAATATATGGAAAGAAATTAAAATTAAAGTTGGATTTTTTATTGAACTTAAGAGTTCGGAAATTAGTATAAACAAATTGAATATTTTTATATCTCGATCCAAATTTTACTTTCTAAATATTTAGAATCATGTTGGAAAGATGGTGTAAAATATTCATATGGGAGTCTGAATACTTCATGAGATATTTCAATAATACCAATAAAGCAAGGCTACTTTATAGTAGACACCCTGTGATAGAAACTTACAAAATGGTTTGTAAATCTGATGTGAATTTTGTTTGGTGATGGCAATGCCCTGTTTTTAAACATACGCCCTAAACGAACCCCCTGGAACTGTTACTGTTGAGGTATTGGGGCGGTAGTCTAGTACATAATATGCTAACTCTTAACATAGGCTTTGTTCAACAAGCTGAGCCACCCTAGAGACTGAAGTATACCTCTATGAAGTGGTTATATACAAAGTTGTGTGTGAAAGTGAGCTAAGTTCGTGATTTTTTTAAAGTGCTTAATGCAAATTTTATTCGAAAAAGCGAAAGTAGTGGTGGTAGTACTCTCGAAGTTCGAAAAAACAAGCTGAATTTAAAAAAATATTCAAGATTGGCGGAGTTCTGGCCCATCTCCGAAGCGTATTTTTTGGCAGAGGTTTGCAACCGCTCAACCGAAATCAAAAAAGTAAACTGATTATTTAAGAAAAATGTATTGTGGTAAACTTGAACGGAGCGGTTTGCCAATAAAAAAGAATTTCCTTCAAAAAAAATTATGTTGATCAATAAATGGAGTTTTAAACAAATTGATAATTTTTGGATGAAAAAGCAACCGTTCAAGTACAAGTGTAAATACAAACAATTAAAAAAAAATTAAAATCGGATGAGTAGTTTTTGCGAAATCACGTTCACCGCAACGGTACTTTTCAAAAAACTTAGTTCCGATATAATTGCGTTTAATTTTGTTGTGTTCACCTTATTCGCGAAAGAACCAGCGCGCTGCGAACCGGCTATGCTTTGAAATCTAGTTCTCCGACCTGGATAAAATTTCGCACAGATATTTTCAAAAGTGTGTGAATATTCAATAATTTTCAATCGATTTTTTGAGTTCCAACTTTGTATGTAACCCCTTAATGGTGAAGGTGAAAACTTCTTGATTTTTTAGTGCATGAGCTAAATAATTTCATTTTGTTATATTAAAAATCGAACGTTGCTTTTATTATAAATTCAAAAAAATCAGATGGAGTGGGGGGAATAATTCCTTGGTATTAGAAACAGGGGTTCAAGTTAACGGGAGATCAACGGCATCGATTACAGACTCGGGCGGTCTTCGTCAGATGACGACCGGCAACATATCGAGTTGCTCGTGTGATGTTTGTGCTGCAAATTCCGCGTTTGTTAACATTTTTGACAGAGATGTTTCGTGTCACTTGCATCAAACCATCAAGGATGTACGATATATGTGGAAGAGGACATTTCTGAGAATGATAATAAAAATAAAGGGGAAGGTAAATCTATATATTGATGGTTTTTAGGAAACTACATACGAGGGTCATATAGAGGAGATCGCGGTTTGCCAGTACATCCCGTATCGGGACATTGGATGACCTTACTCGGGCCTGAAGGTAATTTAATAGTTGAGATCTGGTGGAACAATGCACGGCGCATGTTTGTGCGATTGGCTCAGTTTTCTCCTTGGAGAATTCGATACCCAGCTGGAGGGCCCAAGTAGGCAAATTGTCCAAGACATCTTGCAATGGTCTTTGCAAATCGACAGCTTTGGGATCTGTAATGGATACCTAGGATAGGATCCGCCAGCTCTGTCCCCTGTTTTTGAACCAATTTTGAACCAGCTCGTGATTGGACGAAAGTGACATAGGCAAACCTTCGGTTTGGAAACTAAAAGTACTAAAGGGCTGCTTGGACGTGTTGTCATATTGTGATATCAAACATAAAACGACGAATGTTAACTGTGTTGATTTTTTTGTTTTATCGAGATACCGCTTTCTTTCAATAACATCCGTCTGTAGGCATTATTTGGCAGACGAAATCAAACATATTATTCAGAACTGAAGTTCCCGAGAGATCCGGTAGCGCGGTTATCGTGCATTCTGTTCTGTGTGCAGAATAATGCAGAAATGCCTCTTTTCGAAATCAACAGGCTGTGTAGCGAAAGTATGAAAATATTTGGAACTTCATGTAAAAATTGTCTTTGTTCCAGTACCGAGTAAATTGGAAGTACTGAGCAAACAGGGAGAAAGTTATCCCGGAAGTTGCTTCTTGTTCTTCCTTTGGTACTATCGATACAGTTGAATTTTACAGTTTTCAACTGAATCGATCATCGGTGTAAATAGGAGCGTGTATTCTCTACTGCTGTTTTCTCCGAAACGATCACATGTAGTACTGGAACAACGCTATACATTGCTCCAAAACAAAAATTAAACCTTGCAGAAAAGTAGTTTTAGAATATTTAAAATAAATCCGAACAGAGAAGATTATTCTTGTGACAGAGGTTGCTTGACTCAGAAAGCAACTTACAAAAATGAAGAGGCATGAAGATATTTTTCGTAATGTCCAACAACGAATATATATTATTTTGTTTTGCTGTATTCCGATGGAAAAAACGTTATGATCGTTTAAATGCGGATATAAAGACTAAATCTTTGATTTTTCCAGAAGCATGAAATGGGTACATAATATAGAATATTTTAATCAGAACAAATATACGACCGAAACAAAACCAATACTTTGGCAACATTGGTCGAGTGGGGGTATGTCGTTTTCAACAGGGATTAGTAAAATATAAGAAGACGCCAGCTGGCGGATCCTATCCTAGATAGATACCACAACGGCATCTGCAAGCTGCCCTAGCGTGGCGGAATTGACAAGACATTTGTCAATGTCATTCACTTAAAAATTGTAGAGAAGGGGGCTTAGACATGAGCCCTGGGGAAGGTCCACGTAGCTAATTCGTGATGTCGACAAATAACTTTGCGAAAAATACATAGGGTGAAGTGCCTATTTTCACTATACTAAGGAGGGCACCTCGCTGGTTCATTAATTACTCGGCCTACAAACAATGGAATGCGTGCAAATTGGCATCAATAGCTTAGCTTCGTTGTTAAGTACCAAGATAATAACATACATGCGCTGAAAACAGTGAAATTCTCGTGTTTGAGCGCAACGAAAACTCGAATTGAGTGCCCCTATTGTTGCGCTACCATTTGACTCAATGCGTTAAACAAAGATGGCAGACACTGCTCTAACCAACGGCTTCAAATGGGTAGCGTGATAATAGAAACATAGCGATAATGGGCTCATCACCCTATGTTTTTCAGACAACAAGCCCCCTGAGTCAGTAAGAAAACTGATGCCATCTGCTCTTTGCTAGCATATGCCATTTGAATTCCTGTTAAGAGCAACGCAAGGCAATCGTTCGTCTCTTTGCCTTTACGAAAGCCAAATTGTGTATCTGACAGTAAGTTATTTGCTTCGGCCCAATTGTCGAGACAGAGCAGGACCATTTTCTCGATTAACTTCCGAATAGAAGAGAGCATTTCAATCCGTCCATACAAGTTGTGATCGGAGGCTGTTCTTCTTGTTTTTTTTGATGGCGTGGACCTTCACTTGCCTCCAGCCATGAGGGACAAAGTTACTTTTAAGAAACATACTAAATTAATTCAACAAACGTCTCTTGGCAGATTCTTTAACAAGTAAAATTTCATTATGTCTGGTCCTGGGGCTTTATTGTTACATTATCGTCCGCGGGGGGAAGCGGCGCGGTAGATCTTCTGTGCCGGGGCGGAATCCGTACAAACCTTCTTGGCGAAATCGAATATCCAACTCTCTCGTTAGTACTGTTTCAGGTTCGGTTTCTCTCATTAATCCCTCAACGAACCAGCGACAGTAAGCGTTTGTTGGCTTTCATAAAATATTTCATTGGCTCAGGTAACCCGCCATTCCGGTTGATCTTGTACGCCGGTGACCTTCTTCGCGTACACGTTTCAACACTTTTTGTCCCACCACGGGTTGGGAGACCTTCCACGAGAGTTCGCGTTTGGTACACGTTTTCTGAGCTTGAATAGCGGTGTCGAGAATAAAGCCACCTAAGAAGCCGTACTCTTCCTCCGGAGGAAGGTCTTGCATTGACTCGAGTTTACAGGATGCAGGATGCTTAGCTCTTCCAATCACTATTTCGTTTGAGGTCAGACGAAATATTGATTGTACTCGTTGGCCTTAAGCCGTTAGCAATAGTGATTAAAATTGACAGAGGATCGCTGCCGTGTCGATCAGGAATTACCTTCCACATGCAATCTAACCAAGTCGAGCAGAGGGACAAGTCTAAGGAGCTTGGGCGCGCTGGGGGAGTAGGGATCCGTGTCATTTCACCGGTGTTCAAAATTGTCAATGGAGTTATCACAAAGTTTTTGGAGTGAGGTAGATTTCGATTATCATTATCATGAAAGCAATCCCATGCTATGCCGTGGGAGTTAAAATAACTAAAACTAAGTTCAGTGCGGGAAAGAGTTCTGCAATGTCGCAAGATCTTCAATGCCTGGTGTCGAGGGAAGGTTAATTCTATTGAAAAAATAGCACGTTTTGATCCCCAAAAGTACTCTTCTGTAAGAGTGTTCTCGATCCAAGCAAATAAATTTAAAATCTATTTCTGAAGTACGTCATGTTTCGGATAATAAATTTTAAAAGGATCGAGTTTCGGGATAATGTTTTTTAATGCTACTGTTAAACAGTGATCAAATCCGTGACCTCGTTCGAATTAGCTATCGAAGGATACAATCGCTGAAAGGAGGGGCTATTTTGCAGTCAACTGCATTAAGAATGTTTTATTGCAGTGAGAAAGCCTACCAGGATGCTTTTAAGAGGGTGTTCTGTAACAATACAGTCCACAGTGCTTTTCTGAGCTCAGGTTTCGGAGACCAGACCGGAGATTGTTTGCTTCGGTTTTGCACCAGTAAGTACTGTTATTTTTGGAGGACATTGAAGAGACACCTTCTGAACATTACAACGAATCTTAGGAGAGGAAAAGTTCCTCCTTTGTCTATTGCTTCTAGGCGCAGCAGAAGATGTTCCCTCCTGGTGTTCATCAGAGTCACCATCGTCAGTAGACAAGCCAGTATAGATTTTTGTAGAGACTTGTGGCTTAGCTATTTGAAGCTGCATTTCTGCGAAAGATCCCTTAGAGCGTCCCTGAAGGGAACTCTTCAGTTTCTCTCCGCACTGTATCATCATGCCGGGAGATTATGTTGATTTCCCCCACTGTAAAGATACTTTTCGACACCCCTCCCCCAGGAGTAATCCACATGATTCTCATCGCATTTCCCACAACGAACCTTATTGCTACAATGGGAGGCTGTGTGTCCTGATTGTTTATAATTTTTGCATTTCATTACCCGTGGCACAAAAAGGCGAACAGATAGACGATCATTGTCAAAGAGGAGGTAGGTAGAGCAAAACCGACGAAGGTCACCCGATAAGAGTCTAAGTTGACGTATGATGTATTCCTGTCAGCTGCCACTGATGTTGAATGCAAACAGCCTGTATCTTCCCTGACTGAAGCATGGGGTCTTTAACCCTTGATAAGGCCGAGAGTTTGGGGCTAATAATGAATGTTATATTAATGGAAACACGGTTCTTTCACTTAGTTTAGAATCTACATTTATTTCGTAATAAAAACTGTTTTTGGCGATATAGTTGCCACCGCCCGGTAAACACATTTTATAAAATTCTATTTCTTAAGGATAGTATAGGAAGAAATCTAGATTCACTGTTTTTACCTCCACCTCTGTTTAAGCCAGTGCTCAGGACATTTTAAGGGGGTTGGTTTTATTCGTTTCTTACAAAAGAAGGGTATATCAACCCTCAAACTTTGAAGATCTTTTCTCAGGTCTGGAGGCCCTATTCTTTTGTATCAATCGACTCAGCTCAACAAATTGGGACAATGTCTGTTATCGAGAAGGAATCTTGAACAGACAGTGCTGCATGTGGCTCGTGGCAGTGCGGATTACTGCAGTGATTTGTAGTAAGCTTACCGACTAAACCTAAACCTTTTGTTCCTTCCAGCCTTCAACTTACGCAGCCACCGTTAGGTATTACCTCAGTAGGGATTGTGTGTTTACTCTTTTTATATTGTGTTAATTGTTCGTACATTTCCCATTGCTGTTGTTTTTTGCTTGCTGTCCAACTTTCGCGCTATATCTAACTTGCTGATGTCTATTGTAAATATCGTCACCTGCCGAGACGCGAAACGATCCAGAGGTGCTGACCTTAATGACCGACATGTCTTTACAACTACCTTTCTTGGCGCTAGTCGTTTCGAATTATCCTATTTAGCTGGTGCTGAGCGGGGTACTCTCACAGGAATAGGAATTTTTGCTTACCGATTCCCGTTTTCGTAAACCATTTAGCTCTCAGGCACTAGGACAGACCACAGGCGGTGGTATTTTTTTGGATGATCTTATCCCGATTTCTCTGACTTCGTGTTGTTTGTTTGTTGTTTTTCATCCATAGCTGATGTTGCAAGCTCAGAAAGAAGGGAAACATTTCAAAAGTAATTCAAAGCTTTCATTGGAATGGGTTTGAGACAACTATATTGCCACCTATTTAGATTCATTTTATTTTGATCTTTGTATTTTTTGCAACTCAAGAACCGCGTTTTCGGATAAAAAATACTTGTTTTTACAAATTTTGATCACCAACTTATAGGGTGTAGAGTATTTTATTCAAAATCGAGTTAATTGTATTGTCCATGCAGGAAAAGAAAAGGTGACAATATAGTTGCCACTGTCCTATAAAGGGGTAAAACAGCTAACATGAGGACGATCGCGTCACATTCAACCCGATTAGATGGTACATATACACTATACTCCTTTGCAAAAGGCCCGTAGCCAGCAATATACATAATTTGCGTGCTTCAAATTATGTTCCTCTTCTGTCATAATAATAATAATAATAATTTTATAATGAGAGGTTGGTTAACTTGTTTGCAATATCAGCCAGGGTATTCAGATAAATTCAATTTTCTTGAAAGATATAGACACTGTGGGTATACATAATAACTTTTGAACCAGAAGTCGTAGCCTATTACTTTTCTTGGAAAAGTTGTACACTGTACTAGTATCTGCCGGAGATAGCATTGTACATTTTTTAGAACACATAGGAAACTGCCTACACGAATTTAAATATGAAAATTTGTGCCACCCTAGTAGTCATATGTTTGTTAAACATGTATGTGAAAATAGTTAAAACTGACGAAGCTACGGCATTTATCTTGAAATGTATCCAGTGAAAATGTAATCGTGCACAGAGCATTCGCACGATTGATTTGTTTAGAAATATTTCCTAAATTATGAACGAAGGGTTTTGCATACAAAGATGAATAACTTTTATAAGCATAAAACATTATTTTCATCCTGATTATTAGCGAATTTCCCCAAAATTCCACGCGGCCTTTCCCGATTGAAAGGGACGGCCGCGCTCCATAATACGCCGCGTTTAGCCCATCTGTCATAATATCGCGATTTTGCATAACGAAGGGCTAAATAAATATGAACCAACAGGTCTGTGCCACAAAAGCAGAAGGGCTAAAGGATAACACATATTGTTCCAGAAAACAGCACTGCGTTATGCAACGTTTTGTGCAGGTTGATTATACCAGGTGCAAGTGGTGCCAAATTCACAACGTTCATTCTGAATTGAAAAGTCCTTTTAGATTACATAATTGATAAAATTGGTTAAATGAGATAAACTAATCAATCAAATTCTGTTTTAAAAATTGTCCTTGCGTTTAAAACAAAATGGGAGGCTTATTATTACCGCTACATACTAAATTTCAAGCGCAAATAGCAAACACAATTGTTGGTAAAACAAAAAGCTTACTGGCAACCTTACAGCGGCATTTAAGAAGCAGTTGGTGTGGCGTGTACGTTTCAGTGAATCTCTCAATAAAAATTCCAACGTATAGGACGAACTTGTTAATAATTATTGGAGTATACCAAATATCAAACGTAGTTAATTTAATCGTGCGTGCAAACGCGAAAAAGACGGGAGCGGACTTGGTGGGCACAATGTCAGAACCACCACAACGAATTCTCTAGACTATAAATGGTATTGGTTTTAAATTTCAAAGCGAAAACGTGATTGGAACACTTCAGCGAACCACCTGTTTTTTTTTCTTTTTTCCAATGCGGGGGGGAGGTGAAGGGCATGTTATGTATGTTCTTAAACGACTTTTTCTTCGCTCCAAAGAGCGTTGCAGTAGTTCTGTGTAAAAGTTTGAGCTTAGAGATGCAAAGAGGCATGAGTTTCGGGCTTCCGAGTTTTGTTTTTTTTTCATGAGCTGTATAAGTATAGTCAAACATGAAATTTCAGAAACAGCTAACGTACCGCGTAGTAGCATAGCACCGACTGGCTGGCTGGCTTGATTGCAGAGGGGAAGGAGCTATCTGATCACGAACTTATTTCTCATAACAGTTCGGTATGGCTTAAAGCCGCAGGCAAATTACTCTTACGTATGTGTTGGTGACCATACTGACATAAAAAAAAATCGCGTTAAAATAATTTGCCCAAGAGACTTGGAACCGACAATCATTGTCTCACCGAAGACACCCCTTTACTAACTGAGCTAACGCGATACATAACAGTGTGATGGCAAAGTGGCATACATAAGTTTCGCTTGAGCGTGAACGATCCAAGCGCAGAGCTTCTGCTCGTGCATGCATGGGCATGGGACATTGCAAGATGACGTCGTATGAGTAAAAATGCTCGAAAAAATGACAGCTCAGCGAGCTTGTTTACACGGACTTCGAATTTTTTTTATTCCGATTCAGTGCACGTGAGCGTGTCATATCTTCGAGCATTTTTACTCATATGACGTCAACTTGCAATGTCCCATACCCATGCCATGCACGGGCCGCAGCTCAATACGCTTGAATCGTTCACGCTCAAGCTAAACTTATGTATGTCACTTTGCGAAGACACTGTCATGTATCGCTATAGCGCAGTTAGTAAAGGGGTTTCTTTGGTGAGATATTGATTGTCGGTTCAAGTCTTGGTAATTGTTTAACGCGAATTTATTTTTATGTCAGTTGGTCACCAACGCATACGTAAGAGTTATTTACCTGCGACGTCAAGCCATACCGAACTTTTGAATGAGAATGAAGTTCCGGGCCAGAGAGCTCTTTTCGCCTCTGCAATCAAGACAGCCAACCAGCCAGCTGTGCTACTAACGGTAGGGGAGACCGGGGCTAGTTGGCGGTGTTTTCAGTTTTCATTTTTTTTACTGCTTTGACTTTGGTAGATCTTGCAAAATAGAACACGTTGCATGAAATAGTAGACTGTTGGCAACATCTCTGAATTTTATTAAAATGTTTGATACGTTGTCTTCATTTCTAGAGACAAAAAAGTAACGCGGAAAAACTGCCAACTTACCCCAGCCTCGGGGTAAGTTGGCGGTATGCATGGGGTAAGTTGGCGGACTGCCAGAAAATAAGCAATTCAATAGGAATACAATCACATAAGTGGTCCATATGGAATGTGCCGATAGTCTTTTCAATAAAACTGTATAGTATTCGACATATCTCATTATAATTCAGTCTCAATACCCTGTCATTTTGACTTCGACGCGTACTCCATATTCAAAAGCAAATTTACGAAATTCTTCAGGCGTTTGGCTGAAATAATTGTCCATTTCATTGACGAGAGACACAAGAAAAAGTTTCTCTTACTTTGGAGTGAATTCCAGAAATAAAAATATATGATGACTATTTTTGCACTATCAATAGTACCGCCTACTTACCCCGTGTGCGTTACCGTCAACTTACCCCAACCGCATATTTTATAAAAAAGGATTTAAACGCTTTATGTCTAATAGAAACGGAGAAAAAGGGGTTCCGCCAACTTACCCCAACCGCCAACTAGCCCCGGGCTCCCCTATATTATTTGTTTCTGAAATTTTATGTTTGACATATAAGCTGATGAAAAAAATATTAACAAAACTCGGAGGAGCGAGAACTCATGCCTCTTTTTATCTCTAAACCCCAACCCTTACACAGAACTACTGCAACGCTCTAAGGAACGAAGAAAACAGTTGTTTAGGGACGATTCATAAATTACGTAACGCTTTTAGGGGGGAGGGGGTACGACAAGTTGTGACATAAGGGGAGGGGGAGTAAGCTAGATTGTTACGTAATATGTTTTCACTGAAGAAAAAAAAATTTCAATGAATAACATAATAGAAGAGGGGGGGATGGAGACATTTGTGACAATTTGTTACATGGGGGGAGCCAATTTTGTGTAATTTTTACGTTACGTAACTTATTAATGGCCTTTATCCACAAGCATGACATGCCCGGCGCATGTGCACCGTATTGTCTAAAAGAAAAAAGAGAAGAAACAGGTGGTTCACTGAAGTGTTCCAATCACGTTTGTGCTTGGAAATTTAAAGCCAATGCCATTCTCAATGATAGGTAAGGGACCATTCATAAATTACGTAACGCAAAAATTGCACAAAATTGACTCCTCCCTCCCCCCATGTAACACGTTGTCATAAATTTCTCTATTCCCCCTCCCCTATTACGTAACAAATTCCTCGAAAAAAAATTGTTTCGTAACGATCTGGCTTACTCCCTCTCCCCCATATGTCACAACTTTTCGTACCCCCCTAAACGCGTTACGTAATTTATGAATGGTCCTTAATCACCAGATGGAACTTTCTAAATGGAGCCTAACTTTGCAGGGATGATTGCTTTCGACGATAGCATGTTTTTGTTACAGCTCAGCAAAACAAAAAAAATACACAGTGCTACAGGCTACCCAAAGAAAAATTTTGTTGTTAAAATTTCCAAAAATAGTTTAAATTTGTTTAATGAAGATTACCACTAAACACAAAATAATTTTTTTTTCACGTTTTCATCGAATTTTCAACTTTGAGCTTCAATTTCCTTTAACAGAAAGCTACGATTATTCAAACAATGTGTGTGTATGAAAGGTGTGAGCGTTGGGAAGAAATACTAGTGCGAATGACAACAGACAATCATGTTTTAGTAGTTTTATTTAGATTTTTAAAGAGACCGCCTAGAGGCGGTGTTGGGAACTAGAGGGTTAATTTGATTAAAACCATAACATCCACCAGCAAAATCTAACATCCGGACGATTAACATTGCTATCGTTTGTTTTGTTTTTTTTGTGATATTTGACGTACTAATGAAAGTTTAATTTGTCTTCAAATGTTGTACATAATCGTATAAATAATAACCTGTCATAATAAAATGAAGAAAAAATTTATTTATGGAGAAAGTCGCAGGGAATCGGTTTTATTCGTAATTCCCCTAAAATTACTAGTCGTAACTCGGTGAACTTATGGCACTCAGAAGAAGTTCATGCATGTTATATTTCAACCAAGTGACTGTCTGTTGGTACGGTATGGTTCGAAAACGCGCTACGGAGTAAACAAATGGTTGGTGGTAATTGGCCGGTTCAAGCCCATTCCGCTACCTCCCTGTTTTTTCTGGTTCTTTTTTTTTTTTTCTAATTACGATATGATGTTCATATCGCGATGTTATATTTGAAAGATGCTTTTTGTTAGATATATTTGAACGACACGTTTTACTACATCAGATTCAATGAAAATTTACAGGTTTCTTTCAAATTGTTGTAAAATGACTGATGCAACTAGCATAGCAAAATAAGTGGCCTTAATGTTCAGATGTTATCGTCATAAACAGCCAGATTTGAAGGGTATTAGTTTTGGCTCTTGATTTTTTTGCTGCCTGTAAGCGGAATCGATAGTATTAATTAATAAGGGAAAGTTCCCGGTTATGGCATATCTGTTATTTCTAGTGTGTTGCACGCTTTAGTGCATTTTTGACAAAGTTATATTCTAAGCTTTCAGGTTTATGATGGTATTACCAAATACAAATATGTTTTGTGAATTTGTATTTGGTATTACTATCATTATCGCTGGATGCTCCGTTCAAACATTTTTGGGTTCAATCGAAATGCGCTCCAGGTCCGCAGACTCTGTCTTTCTGGTGTTTAATGACAGATATCGCCAAACTTACTCACCTGCATTATACTGCTCATGATCACATATTTGTCATATATTTGGGATTATTAATTTTTATCTAAATGATTTGTGATCATGGGCAGTAGAACTTGCTGCAGTTTGGCTGAATTTTCTATTGAATACTCATTAGCTCTGAGATACTTACTATATCTGAAATTTTAAGCAGAATAATATTTGTAAACTTTTGGTTGGTTAGTGAACATAAACAGTGTTGAGTTTTAAAATGTTATTTTTGTGCTCTGTATTAATAGCGTCTAAACCATTGGTTTTGCGGTTAGTTCGGAAAATTTTCGTTATTTCCAAACGCGTTTTTTCGATTCCAAACAAATTCAAATAGAGACTTACTCTATTCAGTAAAGTTGTAGCTAATTCTAATACCAACAAAGGAATTTGTTGAGAACACTTGTAAAGTTATGAAGAGGCTGATCTTGGTATGTTGATGTCGAGATTCTATGTATGAATAAATGTTGGGTTAACCAAATCGGTTAAAATATTGTCATGATTTAATCACAGTAGTGTAGTGATCAGCGTAATGTTTTGTTTGATTAGAAGCACAAGTTCCAGTTTTCTAGCTCCCACTCCCTCAGACCGCCAAAGCTTTAGGGTTTTTTATGACAAAATTATGATTTTTTCAATATTCAAACCGCAAGTGAATATATTAATGTGATGTTATGTAATATATTTTTGTATTTGCGAAATTGTTTATTAATTACAAATACCTTCAAACTGATCTAATTGACTGACATTGTACTTACTTAACTTCTAATTTTATCAGCTTGTCATATCACAATAATTAGTCTACAGCATCGAAATAGTAGGTCTAGGTCGTATTTAATGTTCCAAATAACAATTGGCTTATTAAATAGAATCAGTCAGTAAAAATGATTTAATGGAAACATGATTTTGTGAGGCTAAAAAAGTCACCTTTCTCCTAACGTTACTAGAGGCAAACACTGATTGTCTACCTTTTGAGATACTGCGCGCCATTTGTGGAATTCTGCAGAAACGGTTAGAGATACGATCAAACCGACTAAAAATTCACCCTTTAGGGTAACAAAATTGCCTATTCACCCTGAAAAAAAATTAAATTAATTTTTTTTTTGTTGGTCGTTATTGGGATTCAATCGCCCTCACCTTTATAATTTTAGCGCGAACATAGCGTTGCTGTCTCTAATATGTACCGTTCGAACCGTTCTGTCCCGCTCCAACGCCCCGTTACCCGTACCATTAACTTATAGGGTAATGAGCTTATTTTCACCATGTTTCTGTTTGCCATCTTTGTTCAACGCATTGGGCGACAATTGAGGCACTAAATCCGAATTTTCGTTGTGCTCAAACACGAGCATTTCATTGTTTTCAGGGCATTTGTGTTATTAGATTGATTCTAATCAACGAAACAAAGCTCTTGATGCCAATTCATACGCATTCCATCGATTGTAGGCCGAGTAATTAATGAATTAGTGAGGTACCTTCCTTAATAGGGTGAAAATAGGAAATTTACCCTTTGTAAAAGTAATGGCAGTGGGCCTTCTTGTAGATGGGTATACTGGATATATTTTTCTTAGAATTCATTTTACATTCAATATGTTGAACACCCCGAATTGGAACTTAAAATCGCAACGAAAGACGCTGTAACAATGGGAAAAATTGACAAGTGCTCTAAGCATCAGATGCTCGAGAAAACATGAAAACCGAGTGACTGTCGATCGAGCCAGTAAGAGACAAAACTATTCTGAAAGAACAACATTGCTGCATTGCCTTACAAGTTGTAAGTTACAATATTACATCATCACAAAGTGTTAGGAAGTTGATAGAACTGCTGATCATCGGCAATTGTCGCGTCTTCGCGTTTGAATAACTAGATACTTCAATGGTTATCAAAGTTGCTAAACTTTCGTATTCTTTAGTTGCTGTTACTATTCAGCTCTCCCTTGCCGACCACCTGAAATGAATGAATGATAAAATACTTTCATACTTTACTTGATGGGCTATATTGTCTCGATTTCGAAATGTATATATATATATATATATATATATATATATATATATATATATATATATATATATATATATATATATATATATATATATATATATATATATATATATATAAACCATATATATATATATATATATATATATATATATATATATATATATATATATATATATATATATATATATATATATATATATATATATATATATATATATATATATATATATATATATATATATATATATATATATATAGTTTATTTAGTAACGTTATAGCAGATCTACTTAAAGGACGTGAGTTCAAATCTATGTTTTCTCTCGTTTTTTTATATTGCGTTTTTTTAAAGATAATATAGCTCAAGCCAGTTTACTGTGCATCTCTCCTTTTTTATGTGTTCATTACAGCAAATTAAGTTTTCAAGTACCGCCCACGCATCATTGTGCAGTCTATTTTTTCTTTGGACGGTCTTAATCCTCAAAAAGGCAAGCTAAAATCGTGGCTTCAACAAGCATTGCTCCTAAGACCCGGTGATATTAAGTCTTTTTTGGCATTCTATCAGTGAGAGAATTGAAAGCCCGAAAAAGCTCCATCATTTCTGTTCATAATTACAAGTTTATTCAAATTAGAGGATAATTATTGTAACCAGCCGTGCCTCTGAGACCACTTGCCTTTCTGAGGGTTAAAGAATATTATTAATACATATATTTTAAACATGGTATACAACACATAAATGATATGATAGAACGTTTGACAGATGAGTAATTATTGTATTCATCATTAAAGTTGTTTTGAAAAAGGGATATTTTGAAATCAGTGTGTCAGTGATAATGCAATGAGAGCAGATCCGTGCCTTAAGAGACATGATCTTCTGCAATTAACAAAAAAATCAAAGCTTTTTGAGCGATTTAGTGGAGGGGCTAAGACATGGTCAAATTTTATTAATACCTCGGCATGCAAAAAATGAATTGCGTTAAAATCGTTATCAATATGATGGCTTCATTCGTCAGTACAGTATTAAAATTCGCACAAAAAACGGGAATATCATACTAGCGTCCCAGAGAATCGAAGAGCTCCCAGCGAGATATGTGAATATCATACTAGCGCCCCATAGAGTCTCGGAGCGCCGTGCGAACTATGAGAATATCGGACTTGCGCCCTAGGGAGTTAAAGAGAGCCCTGCGACCTATGCGAATATTAAACTGGTGCCCGAGAGACTGAGAGCTCCCTGCGAGCAATGTGAATATCATGCTGGCGCCTCATAGGGTCATATTAGCACCATAGGGAGCTTTAGAGCACCCTGTGAGCTATGAGAAGGAGGGGGTACGACAAGTTGTGACATAAGGGGAGGGGGAGTAAGCTAGATCGTTACGTAATATGTTTTCACTGAAGAAAAAAAAATTTCAATGAATAACATAATAGAAGAGGGGGGGATGGAGACATTTGTGACAATTTGTTACATGGGGGGAGCCAATTTTGTGTAATTTTTACGTTACGTAACTTATTAATGGCCCTTATCCACAAGCATGACATGCCCGGCGCATGTGCACCGTATTGTCTAAAAGAAAAAAGAGAAGAAACAGGTGGTTCACTGAAGTGTTCCAATCACGTTTGTGCTTGGAAATTTAAAGCCAATGCCATTCTCAATGATAGGTAAGGGACCATTCATAAATTACGTAACGCAAAAATTGCACAAAATTGACTCCTCCCTCCCCCCATGTAACACGTTGTCATAAATTTCTCTATTCCCCCTCCCCTATTACGTAACAAATTCCTCGAAAAAAAATTGTTTCGTAACGATCTGGCTTACTCCCTCTCCCCCATATGTCACAACTTTTCGTACCCCCCTAAACGCGTTACGTAATTTATGAATGGTCCTTAATCACCAGATGGAACTTTCTAAATGGAGCCTAACTTTGCAGGGATGATTGCTTTCGACGATAGCATGTTTTTGTTACAGCTCAGCAAAACAAAAAAAATACACAGTGCTACAGGCTACCCAAAGAAAAATTTTGTTGTTAAAATTTCCAAAAATAGTTTAAATTTGTTTAATGAAGATTACCACTAAACACAAAATAATTTTTTTTTCACGTTTTCATCGAATTTTCAACTTTGAGCTTCAATTTCCTTTAACAGAAAGCTACGATTATTCAAACAATGTGTGTGTATGAAAGGTGTGAGCGTTGGGAAGAAATACTAGTGCGAATGACAACAGACAATCATGTTTTAGTAGTTTTATTTAGATTTTTAAAGAGACCGCCTAGAGGCGGTGTTGGGAACTAGAGGGTTAATTTGATTAAAACCATAACATCCACCAGCAAAATCTAACATCCGGACGATTAACATTGCTGTCGTTTGTTTTGTTTTTTTTTGTGATATTTGACGTACTAATGAAAGTTTAATTTGTCTTCAAATGTTGTACATAATCGTACAAATAATAACCTGTCATAATAAAATGAAGAAAAAATTTATTTATGGAGAAAGTCGCAGGGGATCGGTTTTATTCGTAATTCCCCTAAAATTACTAGTCGTAACTCGGTGAACTTATGGCACTCAGAAGAAGTTCATGCATGTTATATTTCAACCAAGTGACTGTCTGTTGGTACGGTATGGTTCGAAAACGCGCTACGGAGTAAACAATTGGTGGTAATTGGCCGGTTCAAGCCCATTCCGCTACCTCCCTGTTTTTTCTGGTTCTTTTTTTTTTTTCTAATTACGATATGATGTTCATATCGCGATGTTATATTTGAAAGATGCTTTTTGTTAGATATATTTGAACGACACGTTTTACTACATCAGATTCAATGAAAATTTACAGGTTTCTTTCAAATTGTTGTAAAATGACTGATGCAACTAGCATAGCAAAATAAGTGGCCTTAATGTTCAGATGTTATCGTCATAAACAGCCAGATTTGAAGGGTATTAGTTTTGGCTCTTGATTTTTTTGCTGCCTGTAAGCGGAATCGATAGTATTAATTAATAAGGGAAAGTTCCCGGTTATGGCATATCTGTTATTTCTAGTGTGTTGCACGCTTTAGTGCATTTTAGACAAAGTTATATTCTAAGCTTTAAGGTTTATGATGGTATTACCAAATACAAATATGTTTTGTGAATTTGTATTTGGTATTACTATCATTATCGCTGGATGCTTCGTTCAAACATTTTTGGGTTCAATCGAAATGCGCTCCAGGTCCGCAGACTCTGTCTTTCTGGTGTTTAATGACAGATATCGCCAAACTTACTCACCTGCATTATACTGCTCATGATCACATATTTGTCATATATTTGGGATTATTAATTTTTATCTAAATGATTTGTGATCATGGGCAGTAGAACTTGCTGCAGTTTGGCTGAATTTTCTATTGAATACTCATTAGCTCTGAGATACTTACTATATCTGAAATTTTAAGCAGAATAATATTTGTAAACTTTTGGTTGGTTAGTGAACATAAACAGTGTTGAGTTTTAAAATGTTATTTTTGTGCTCTGTATTAATAGCGTCTAAACCATTGGTTTTGCGGTTAGTTCGGAAAATTTTCGTTATTTCCAAACGCGTTTTTTCGATTCCAAACAAATTCAAATAGAGACTTACTCTATTCAGTAAAGTTGTAGCTAATTCTAATACCAACAAAGGAATTTGTTGAGAACACTTGTAAAGTTATGAAGAGGCTGATCTTGGTATGTTGATGTCGAGATTCTATGTATGAATAAATGTTGGGTTAACCAAATCGGTTAAAATATTGTCATGATTTAATCACAGTAGTGTAGTGATCAGCGTAATGTTTTGTTTGATTAGAAGCACAAGTTCCAGTTTTCTAGCTCCCACTCCCTCAGACCGCCAAAGCTTTAGGGTTTTTTATGACAAAATTATGATTTTTTCAATATTCAAACCGCAAGTGAATATATTAATGTGATGTTATGTAATATATTTTTATATTTGCGAAATTGTTTATTAATTACAAATACCTTCAAACTGATCTAATTGACTGACATTGTACTTACTTAACTTCTAATTTTATCAGCTTGTCATATCACAATAATTAGTCTACAGCATCGAAATAGTAGGTCTAGGTCGTATTTAATATTCCAAATAACAATTGGCTTATTAAATAGAATCAGTCAGTAAAAATGATTTAATGGAAACATGATTTTGTGAGGCTAAAAAAGTCACCTTTCTCCTAACGTTACTAGAGGCAAACACTGATTGTCTACCTTTTGAGATACTGCGCGCCATTTGTGGAATTCTGCAGAAACGGTTAGAGATACGATTAAACCGACTAAAAATTCACCCTTTAGGGTAACAAAATTGCCCATTCACCCTGAAAAAAAAATAAATTAATTTTTTTTTTGTTGGTCGTTATTGGGATTCAATCGCCCTCACCTTTATAATTTTAGCGCGAACATAGCGTTGCTGTCTCTAATATGTACCGTTCGAACCGTTCTGTCCCGCTCCAACGCCCCGTTACCCGTACCATTAACTTATAGGGTAATGAGCTTATTTTCACCATGTTTCTGTTTGCCATCTTTGTTCAACGCATTGGGCGACAATTGAGGCACTAAATCCGAATTTTCGTTGTGCTCAAACACGAGCATTTCATTGTTTTCAGGGCATTTGTGTTATTAGATTGATTCTAATCAACGAAACAAAGCTCTTGATGCCAATTCATACGCATTCCATCGATTGTAGGCCGAGTAATTAATGAATTAGTGAGGTACCTTCCTTAATAGGGTGAAAATAGGAAATTTACCCTTTGTAAAAGTAATGGTAGTGGGCCTTCTTGTAGATGGGTATACTGGATATATTTTTCTTAGAATTCATTTTACATTCAATATGTTGAACACCCCGAATTGAAACTTAAAATCGCAACGAAAGACGCTGTAACAATGGGAAAAATTGACAAGTGCTCTAAGCATCAGATGCTCGAGAAAACATGAAAACCGAGTGACTGTCGATCGAGCCAGTAAGAGACAAAACTATTCTGAAAGAACAACATTGCTGCATTGCCTTACAAGTTGTAAGTTACAATATTACATCATCACAAAGTGTTAGGAAGTTGATAGAACTGCTGTTCATCGGCAATTGTCGCGTCTTCGCGTTTGAATAACTAGATACTTCAATGGTTATCAAAGTTGCTAAACTTTCGTATTCTTTAGTTGCTGTTACTATTCAGCTCTCCCTTGCCGACCACCTGAAATGAATGAATGATAAAATACTTTCATACTTTACTTGATGGGCTATATTGTCTCGATTTCGAAATGTATATATATATATATATATATATATATATATATATATATATATATATATATATATATATATATATATATATATATATATATATATATATATATATATATATATATATATATATATATATATATATATATATATATATATATATATATATATATATATATATATATATATATATATATATATATATATATATATATATATATATATATATATATATATATATATATATATATATATATATATATATATATATATATATATAGTTTATTTAGTAACGTTATAGCAGATCTACTTAAAGGACGTGAGTTCAAATCTATGTTTTCTCTCGTTTTTTTATATTGCGTTTTTTTTAAGATAATATAGCTCAAGCCAGTTTACTGTGCATCTCTCCTTTTTTATGTGTTCATTACAGCAAATTAAGTTTTCAAGTACCGCCCACGCATCATTGTGCAGTCTATTTTTTCTTTGGACGGTCTTAATCCTCAAAAAGGCAAGCTAAAATCGTGGCTTCAACAAGCATTGCTCCTAAGACCCGGTGATATTAAGTCTTTTTTGGCATTCTATCAGTGAGAGAATTGAAAGCCCGAAAAAGCTCCATCATTTCTGTTCATAATTACAAGTTTATTCAAATTAGAGGATAATTATTGTAACCAGCCGTGCCTCTGAGACCACTTGTCTTTCTGAGGGTTAAAGAATATTATTAATACATATATTTTAAACATGGTATACAACACATAAATGATATGATAGAACGTTTGACAGATGAGTAATTATTGTATTCATCATTAAAGTTGTTTTGAAAAAGGGATATTTTGAAATCAGTGTGTCAGTGATAATGCAATGAGAGCAGATCCGTGCCTTAAGAGACATGATCTTCTGCAATTAACAAAAAAATCAAAGCTTTTTGAGCGATTTAGTGGAGGGGCTAAGACATGGTCAAATTTTATTAATACCTCGGCATGCAAAAAATGAATTGCGTTAAAATCGTTATCAATATGATGGCTTCATTCGTCAGTACAGTATTAAAATTCGCACAAAAAACGGGAATATCATACTAGCGTCCCAGAGAATCGAAGAGCTCCCAGCGAGATATGTGAATATCATACTAGCGCCCCATAGAGTCTCGGAGCGCCGTGCGAACTATGAGAATATCGGACTTGCGCCCTAGGGAGTTAAAGAGAGCCCTGCGACCTATGCGAATATTAAACTGGTGCCCGAGAGACTGAGAGCTCCCTGCGAGCAATGTGAATATCATGCTGGCGCCTCATAGGGTCATATTAGCACCATAGGGAGCTTTAGAGCACCCTGTGAGCTATGAGAAGCACCACAGCGAGTGCGGAAGCGCTCTCCGAGCTATGGGAATATCATATTAACGCTCCAGAGAATCTTAGAGCGCACTGCGAACTATGAGAATAACAGACTAGCGCCCCAGCGAGTTTGAGAGCGCCCTGCGAACTACGTGAATATCGTAAAAGCGTTTGAGAGAATCTAAGAGCGCCCTGCGAACGATGAGAATATAAGACTAGTCCCCCAGAGAGTTTCAGATTGCGCTGCGAGCTATGGCCCGAGAGACTCTGAGAGCGCCCTGTGAGCAATGTGAATATCATACTGGCGCCCCATAGAGTCATATTAGCGCCCTGCTAGCTATGAGAAGCACTCCAGCGAGTGCGGAAGAGCTCTCCGAGCTATGGGAATATCATACTAGCGCTCTAGAAAATCTTAGAGTCTCGGAGCGCCGTGCGAACTATGAGAATATCGGACTTGCGCCCTAGGGAGTTTAAGACAGCCCTGCGACCTATGCGAATATCAAACTGATGCCCGAGATACTCTGAGAGCGCCCTGTGAGCAATGTGAATATCATACTGGCGCCCCATAGAGCCATATTAACGCCCTGTGAGCTGTGAAAAGCACCCCATCGAGTGCGGAAGCGCTCTCCGAGCTATGGGAATATTATGCTAGCGCTCCAGAGAATCTTAGCACCCTACGAACTATGAGAATATTAGAATAGCGAGTTTGAGAGCGCCCTGCGAATTTTGTGAATATCGTAAAAGCGCTCGAGAGAATCTAAGAGCGCCCTACATTCTATGAGAATATTAGACTAGCGCTCCAGAGAATTTGTAAGCGCCCGGCAAATTAACCCATTATTGCCCAACCTACTATATATAGTAGGTGCTAAGAAGAACTCCTATTACTAAAACAATAACGCAGACCAGGCATTATCAATGAGTTAATATTGCTCATATACTCTTGCAGAATACGTTTAGAGAAGTTAGAGTGATTAAACTGGCGTTTATGTTTTGTTTTCAATCAATTTTTCCTTAAGGGGTTACACATTTTTGTCAGGATGAAAAAAATCGAATTTTTGCAAATTAGATATTCTGAAACTACATACGCCGAGGAAAATTTTCTCAAAATTTCATTAAGATCGGAATACTACATCTTGAGTAACAGCTATTCAAAGGCCGCTACCCATCGACCACTAGTAGGCGGCGCGTAGTGTTTGATACGCTAGACCGTTGACTCGCTGCACCGACAGTAAAATTCGATTATCTCGGAGTTGTATTTTGTTGAAAAGTTCATTCGCGGCGATCACGATATCTCAAGAACCAATTTATCGATCAATCTGAAATTTTCACAGGTTGTTCCTTATTATATCAGCTACTCTAAGTACAGAAATAATTATACTGAAATGACCACATCATTTTTTCCGATCGGAAAACTTAATTTGTGATGCGCGTGAAAAATATGTTGGTCAATAATGGGTTAAGATAACATCAGACTAGTAACATAGAGAGTTTTGTGAATATCATACTAGCGCCCTGAAGAGCTTGAGAGCGCCCTGTGAGCTATGATACTACGTGTCACACTGAGGCCCTAGCGAGCATGGAAGCACTCTTCGAACTATGGGAATGTGATACTGGTACCCCAGAGAATCTGAGAGCACCCTACGAACTATGGGAATGTCAGATTAGCGCCCTAGCGAGTTTGGGAGCGCCCTGCGAGCTATGGAAATATTATACTGGCGCCAGAGAGAATCTGAGAGCGCCATGCGAGCGATGAGAATATAAAACTAATCTAGAGAGTTTGAGAGCGCCCAGCGTGCTATGGGAATGTTATGCTGGCGCTCGAGAGAATCAAAGAGCGCTCTACGAGCTATGTGAATATCATACTTGCACCCTATAGAGTCATACTAGCGCCCGAAAGCGTCCAGCGAGCTATGAGAATATCATTATAACACCCCAGCGTGGAAGCGCTCTCTAAGCTATGTGGATATCACAATAGCACCCCATAGGGTCTCGGAGCGTACTGCGGGCTATGAGAATATCAGACTAGCGCCAATGTGAGTTTTAAAGTATCCGGCGAGCTATGGGAATATCACACTGGTGTCCCAGAGAATCTGAGTGCGCCCTGCAAACTTTGAGAATATCAGACTACCCTACAGAGTTTGAGAGCACCCTGCGAGCTATGGGAATATCATGCTGGCGCTCGAGAGAATCTGAGAGCACCTCGCGCGCTATGCGAATATCATATTAGCGCCCCATAGCCATACTAGCGCCCTAGAGAGCTTGAAATCGATTTGCGAGCTATGAGAATATTATACTAGCGCCCTAACGAGCATGGAAGCGCTCTCCGAGCTATGGGAATATCATACGAGCGGCCCAGAGAGTCTGAAAGCGCCCTACGAACAATGAAAATTACTAGCCATACTAGCGCCCTGCGAGCTATAAGAATACCAACCTAGCGCGTCAGCGAGTGTCAAAGCGCTCTCCGAGCTATGGGAATATCATACTGGCATTTTAGAGAGTCCGAAAGCGCCCAGCGAACAATGAGAATATCAGACTAGCGCTCTCAAGAGTTTGAGATTACCCTACGAGCTATGGGAACAAAATGCTTCCGCCAGAGAGAATCTGAGAGCGCCCTGCGAGCAATGGGAATATCATACTAGCGCCCCATAGAGCCATACTAACGCCCTAGAGAGTTTGAAATCGGCCTGGAGCTATGAGAATATTAAACTAGCGCCCTAGTAAGTTTTGGAGTGCTATGCGAGCTATGGGAATATTGTACTGGCGCCCCTGAGAATCCTAGAGCGCACTGCGAGCTATAGGAATATTAGACTAACGCCCCAAAGAAGCTGTGAGCGCCCTGCGAACTATGAAAATATCGAACTACCGCCTGAAGAGTTTGGGCGCGCCCTGCGAGCTATTGGAATATCATACTGACGCTCGAGAGAATCTGAGAGCGCCCAGCGAGCTATGGGAATACCATACTAGCTCCCCATACAGTTATACTAGCGCCCTAGGGAGCTATGAGAATATCGAACTAGCACCCTAGTGAGTTTGAGAGTGTTTATGCTAGCGCTCCAGAAAATTCGTGAGCGCCCTGCAAACTAAGAGAATATCGAACTAGCCGCCAAGAGAGTTCGAGAGCGTCCTGCGAGCTATGGGAATATCATGTTGGCGCTCGAGTGAATCTGAGAGCGCCTTGCGAGCTACGTTAATATTTTATTAGCGCCCCATAATCATATTAGCGCCCTAGAAAGCTTGAAATCGATCTGCGCGCTATGAGAATATTATACTAGCGCCCCAGCGACCAAGGATGCGCTCTCCGAGTATCATGTAGCGCCCCAGAGAGTCCGAAAGCGAGCTATGGGAATATCATACCTGCGCCAGAGAGAATCTGAGAGCGCCCTGCGGACGATGAGAGTTTCATAATATCCTAGAGAGCTTGAGAGCGCCCTGCGAGGAATATCATGCTGGTGCTCAAGGGATTCTGAGAGCGCCCTGCGAGCTCTGTGAATATCATACTAGCACCCTGAAGAGCTTGAGAGCGCCTTGTGAGCTATGATATTATATATCATACTGGGGCCCTAGCGAGTATGAAAGCATTCTCCGAGCTATGGGAATATCATACTGGCACCCCAGAGAATCTGAAAGCGCCCTACGAACTGTGGGAATGTCAGATTAGCGCCCTGCGAGCTATGGAAATATTATACTGGCGCCAGAGAGAATCTGAGAGCGCCTTGCGAGCGATGAGAATATAAGGCTACCCTAGAGAGTTTGAGAGCGCCCAGCGTGCTATGGGAATGTTATGCTGGAGCTCTAGAGAATCTGAGAGCGCCCTGCGAGCTATGTGAATACCATATTTGCGTCCCATAGAGTCATACTAGCGCCCTGGAGAGACTGAGAGCGCCCAGCGAGCTATGAGAATATCATAATAGCACCCCAGCGAGTGTGGAAGCGCTCTCCGAGCTATGTGGATATCACAATAGCACCTCATAGGGTCTCGGAGCGCCCTGCGAGCTTTGAAAATGACAAACTAGTGCCCCTGCGAGTCTGAGAGTACCCTGCGAATATCATACTGGCGCCCCATAGAGTCATATTAGCGCCCTGTGAGCTGTGAAAAGCGCCCCAGCGAGTGCGGAAGCGCTCTCCGAGCTATGGTAATATTATACTAGCGCTCCAGAGAATCTTAGAGCGCCCTACGAACTATGAGAATATTAGACTAGCGCCCTAGCAAGTTTGCGAGCGCCCTGCGAATTTTGTGAATATCGTAAAAGCGCTCGAGAGAATCTAAGAGCGCCCTGCAATCTATGAGAATATTAGACTAGCGCCCCAGAGAATTTGTAAGCGCCCGGCAAATTAAGATAACATATTAGAGAGTTGTTTGAATATCATACTAGGGGCCATGCATAAATGACGTAGCATTTTGGGGGGTAGGGAGGGTATACCAAATTTGTGACGAAGTGTGACGAGGGGGAGGGTAGGGTCAGAAGTTGTGCGACGTAGCATTAAGTTTAAATTTTTTTGACGGGCACCCGTTAATTCTGGGGGCAGATCACTTGTGATGCATGTTTAAAAATCAGCAAAATTAAATGCATTTCTTTCCATCAAAATAAAAATTCAAAATGAATTTTGCGTTGCGTGCAATGTATTTTGCGTTGCGTGTAAGACGTCAAAACCCTACAAAAAATCAGTCCTACATTCAATAAAACGTCGAACAAAGTGAATCAGCGTAGGACATTTGTTAAACAAAATTTTCGGCGAGGGAGTGCAAAGTTGATGCAAAAATGGAAATTAAATGCATTTTTTCTAATTTGATGCAAATTTGTTATATATTTCTAGAGTGATCTGCCCCTAGTATTAATTAGATTAATTAGAGAAAACAATTTAATGTTCCTCCATTCCCAAGTTGCTTTTCACGCGGTTTTTCATTTTGTAAATTTTACTGTTCGAGGAATGGCAGGCTCGCAAAGAAATTGAAAGATTTCTCATGCGGATTTAAATTTCCACATTAGTAGCTAATATTGCTAACTAGTAGACTTATTTTGAATGAAATTTTCTTTCAGATTCAATCAAAGAAAATTTAGTAATTTAGTTGAGCTTATACCACAGACTAACAGACATAACACTATGAGGAAATTCCCTAAAAAACATCGATCCGACAATTTTCGCAGAACACTAGCTCCACCTCTTATTCACGGTCCCAAACACTCAATTACTGGTGGGTTTCCCCTCAGGTTTGGGAATAATTTTTCACTAATGGTCTATCCCCCATATGCTTGTTCATATGTTAGTGGCGCCATAATTTCAAATGTGGCCACAGTCCCAACTGTAAATATATTTAAAATGACCGTTAAAGCGGGCGAAGCTTTGTTTTTGAGTGTTATGTCTGTTAGTCTGTGCTTATACTTCCTAAAATCGTTGGCCGCTGCAGGATTGTGAACTTCTTTTCATGCTATATGACATGTAAAATGCTAAACAAAACTATCCACATTATATTTGTCATAAAATGGGCTTGTTTAGTAGGCAATTTGCTGTTATAATGAAAATGTTGATAAAAGTCGTCAAACATTTTGTAAGGACATATATTTAAAAGAATTGAAAAACATATGTAATTTTTTCATCTCCCTGTCGCGTTGCATGGGGGGGGGGGCTTAGGAAAATGCTACGTCATTTACAAGGGGGAGGTTAGAATTTTGTGACCAAATGCTGCGAGGGGGGAGGGGGGGGGGGTCGAAAATCGCCAGAAAAAAGCTACGTCATTTGTGTACGGCCCCCTAGCACCCTGAAGAGCTTGAGAGCGCCCTGAGAGCTTTGAAAATGACAAACTAGTGCTCCTGCGAGTCTGAGAGCACCCTGCGAGCTATCGGAATATCATACTAGCGTCCTATGAGTTTTGCAAATATCATATTGGCGCCCCAGAGAGTGTGGAAGCGCCCTGCAAGCGATGGGAACATCAGACTATCGTCCGAGAGAATCTGAGAGCGCCTTGCGTGACTTGTAAGTATCAAACTAATGTTGAAACGCTCTGCGAGGTATGGGAATATCATACTAGTGCTTTCAAGTATCTGAGAGTATCCTATGAGCATATCATACCAGTGCCCCATACAGTCTGGGATCGCCATGTGAGGTATGAAAATATCATACTAGCGCGGCAGGGAGTTTGACAATACCCTACGAGTTTGAATAGATTCACAAAATTCCAATTAGCTGGGATCATTAAATTTGCCTTCCAGAATGAAAAGGCCAACGGAATTTTTTTTTTGGCTCAAAAAAATTCCTCAGGAAACCCTAGCACCATCCAATGGAAGAATTCTTAATTAAAATGTGCTCGGTCGGAAAGCCCTGGATCTTATGATTTACTTTGTCGAAGCGTCCACCTCGCTAAGTGTTTCCGATCATGAGATATGACCCAATATATAAGTTAACTATAGATCATTTGCATACTCCCAAGCGCCATCTTGTGGAATAATACTGCATTAGCCTGTTCTTCATCGGAAAGCCCTTGACATTCTGATCCAGTTTGCCGAAGATACTACCCTTCCAAATGGTCAGAATTTCGTGTTATTAAAAGTTGAAATTCATGTAATAACCTCATGCAAATCGTGTGTTCATCATAAGCCGCTTTTTTCACTTTCGACAGAGCCACCCCAACTACAGCACATGACACCATCAACTTTGCGCGCTTATAACTTTGTTAGTTCTCGTTGGATTTACTTGCAATCTTCAGGAGTCCATTTGTTGTTACAAGAGGATTCTTCATTTTTCTAACGAAAAACATTGATCGATTACAGCGCCACCTAGATCTGAAAATGTGAAACTGATGCGTTTCTCCATACATTTGGTCAATTTTTCCCATACAAACTTTGAGCCGTTTGCGGAACCACTTCCAGTATACCAACTGAGCTGAAATTTTCAGGGAAGCTTATTAGCCACCCAAACTATCAAATTCAGGTGCAAGGTTTTGATTTCGAGATTTAAGGTATTTTGGGCCAGGCTACCTTGCATATTCAGAATTTTCTCGTAGGCCTGCATGATTACGCATTACATTTTTGCAAATAATTTTGGAATATCACAATATACCATCGTAGTAATTTTGGAGGGTGTTCCTAGGACATGTGAGAAGAACTTTGCATATTCAGAAAATAATTTTGGAATATCAAAATATACCATCGTAGTATTTTTAGAGGGGATTCCTAGGACATGTGAGAAGAACTTTGCATATTCAGAATTTTCGGGTAGGCCTGCATGATTACGCATTACATTTTTGAAAATAATTTTGGAATATCAAAATATACCATCGTGGTAATTTTAGAGGGTGTTCCTAGGACATGTGAGAAGAACTTTGCATATTCAGAATTGTCTGGTAGGCCTGCATGACTACGCATCACATTTTTGCAAATAATTTTAAAATTTCAAAATATGCCATCGTAGTATTTTTGGAGGGTGTTCCTAGGACATGCGAGAAGAACTTTGCATATTCAGAATTTTCTGGTAGGCCTGCATGAATACGCATTACATTTTTGCAAATAGTTTTAAAATTTAAAAATATGCCATCGTAGTATTTTTAGAGGGTGTTCCTAGGACATGTGAGAAGAACTTTGCATATTCAGAATTTTCGGGTAGACCTGCAGTATGACGCATTACATTTTTGCAAATAATTTTGGAATATCAAAATATACCATCGTAGTATTTTTTAAGGGTGTTCCTAGGACATGTGAGAAGAACCTTGCATATTCAGAATTTTCTGGTGGGCCTGCATGATTACGCATTGCATTATTGCAAATAATTTTAAAATATCAAAATATACCATCGTAGTATTTTTGGAGAGTGTTCCTAGGACATGTGAGAAGAACCTTGCATATTCAGAATTTTCGGGTAGGCCTGCATGATTACGCATTGCATTTTTGAAAATAATTTTGGAATATCAAAATATACCATCGTAGTATTTTTAGAGGGTGTTCCTAGGACATGTGAGAAGAACATTGCATATTCAGAATTTTCTGGTAGGCCTGCATGAATACGCATTACATTTTTGCAAATAATTTTAAAATTTAAAAATATACGATCGTGGTATTTTTAGAGGGTGTTCCTAGGACATGTGAGAAGAACTTTGCATATTCAGTATTTTCAGGTAGACCTGCATGATTACGCATTACATTTTTGCAAATAATTTTGGAATATCAAAATATACCATCGTAGTATTTTTGGAGGGTGTTCCTAGGACATGTGAGAAGAACCTTGCATATTCAGAATTTTCTCGTAGGCCTGCATGATTACGCATTTGATTTTTGAAAATAATTTAGGAATATCAAAATATACCATCTTAGTATTTTTAGAGGGGGTTCCTAGGATATGTGAGAAGAACTTTGCATATTCAGAAAATAATTTTGGAATATCAAAATATACCATCGTAGTATTTTCAGAGGGGATTCCTAGGACATGTGAGAAGAACTTTGCATATTCAGAATTTTCGGGTAGGCCTGCATGACTACGCATTGCATTTTTGAAAATAGTTTTGGAATATCAAAATATACCATCGTAGTATTTTTAGACGGTGTTCCTAGGACATGTGAGAAGAACTTTGCATATTCAGAATTTTCTGGTGGGCCTGCATGATTACGCATTACATTTTTGCAAATAATTTTAAAATATCAAAATATACCATCGTAGTATTTTTGGAAGGTGTTCCTAGGACATGTGAGAAGAACCTTGCATATTCAGAATTTTCGGGTAGGCCTGCATGATTACGCATTACATTTTTGAAAATAATTTTGGAATATCAAAATATACCATCGTAGTATTTTTAGAGGGTGTTCCTAGGACATGTGAGAAGAACATTGCATATTCTGAATTTTCTGGTAGGCCTGCATGATTACGCATTACATTTTTGCAAATAATTTTAAAATATCAAAATACACCATCGTAGTATTTTTGGAGGGTGTTCCTAGGACATGTGAGAAGAACTTTGCATATTCAGAATTTTCGGGTAGGCCTGCATGATAACGCATTACATTTTTGAAAATAATTTTGGAATATCAAAATATACCATCGTAGTATTTTTAGAGGGGGTTCCTAGGGCATGTGAGAAGAACTTTGCATATTCAGAATTTTCGGGTAGGCCTGCATGATTACGCATTACATTTTTGAAAATAATTTTGGAATATCAAAATCGTAGTATGTTTTGAGGGTGTTCCTAGGACATGTGAGAAGAATTTTGGATATTCAGAATTTTCGGGTAGGCCTGCAAGATTACGCATTACAGTTTTTAAAATAATTTTGGAATATCAAAATATACCATCGTAGTATTTCTAGAGGGGGTTCCTAGGATATGTGAGAAGAACTTTGCATATTCAGACTTTTCGGGTAGGCCTGCATGATTACGCATTACATTTTTGCAAATAATTTTGGAATATCAAAATATACCATCGTAGTATTTTTAGAGGGTGTTCCTAGAAAATGCGAGAAGAAATTTGCATATTCAGAATTTTCGGGTAGGCCTGCATGATTACGCATTACATTTTTGAAAATAATTTTGGAATATCAAAATATCAAAATATACCATCGTAGTATTTTTAGAGGGGGTTCCTAGGACATGTGAGAAGAACTTTGCATATTCGGAATTTTCGGGTCGACCTGTATGATTACGCATTACATTTTTGAAAATAATTTTGGAATATCAAAATATACCATCGTAGTATTTTTAGAGGGGGTTCCTAGGACATGTGAGAAGAACTTTGCATATTCAAAATTTTCGGGTAGGCCTGCATGATTACGCATTACGTTTTTGCAAATATTTTTAAAATTTCAAAATATACCATCGTAGTATTCTTAGAGGGTGTTCCTAGGACATGTGAGAAGAACTTTGCATATTCAGAATTTTCGGGTAGGCCTGCATGATTACGCATTACATTTTTGAAAGTAATTTTGGAATATCAAAATATACCATCTTAGTATTTTTAGAGTGGGTTCCTAGGACATGTGAAAAGAACTTTGCATATTCAGAATTTTCGGGTAGACCTGCATGATTACGCATTACATTTTTGAAAATAATTTTGGAATATCAAAATATGGTATATTATTTTACTGATTATTCCTAGGACATGTGTGAAGTACTTTGCATATTCAGAATTTTCTGGTTGGCCTGCATGATGGTGCTTTACATTTTTGAATATAATTTTAAAATATCAAACTACACCATCGTAGAATTTTTACGGAGTATTCTTAGGACATGTTGGAAGAACTTATTTAGAATTTTCCTGATTATATCTTACCTGTGAACTTTCCTGATTATATCTTTTCTGTGTTATGCTACTGCATGACTACTGAAATAATAATAACTTTGTATCGAAATCGAAATTAAACACATATTGCTTTTTTTTGAGCAGGGAAAAGCCCGTTGGAGTGGATCTACTTTGTTAGTTCCTTCTCCAATGAGCATAAAACCTCCTCTCTTTCTTTTCATACGAATATATATTTCACAATATTATTATTAATACAGAAAAATTTGAACTAACGGTAAGCGCCAAATGTCGTGGGCAAGTTGGTATAGTTGATGTTAGAAATAATAGCGGGTGACAAGTGTCGAACAGTATGATCCGCAATGTGTCAACGACGTCTGTGTAGTGCTGGCTATGGTTTTGGTGTAGATGACGTATGGTGAACCTCGACAAGAATAACTCAATGGAGGGAACTTGTAATGTAAATTATGTTTGTTGTAAGTTTGATGTAAATTACGTTTGATTCGATTTGTTATTTAATTGTATTAACTTCAATTTCGTTTCCTATAAGAAATTCTAATTTATTGATAGTTTAATGTCGGAATTACAACCCACATATTAATTTTATTAGTTTTTTTTACGATCGTTTGAACTCTGGAAAATGGAAAAATTGGATTTTGGAAGATGCTTAATTTTTTTAAGGTGACTTGATGATTTTTCTCTATGGAACGCAAAAAAACGAACGAAAACATGTTGGGATGTTACTATGTTTTAATTGCCACAAGGCTCTACTATATCGATTTTGGTGGCTATTTTTGTCAAAATTAAGACTAATAGAAACCAAAGCAATGAAATTGAAAGACGGATAGGTATTCTAGAGCAAATCAGTTATAAACCTAGAACGTAAAACTAGACCTAGGCAAGCTCATATGGAGATGATCGAAAGGAAATGTGAAGAAGTTTTTGCCTTCTGCTGGTAGGAATTGGGCGTTCCACCCAAATCTACCGCCAAGGTGTACCGGCGTCATGATGATCAATTAGGTTCTATCAACGACTATGCGGTAGACTTGGGTGGAATGCCTATCTCCTACCAGCGAAAGGTAAAAGATTCGTCACATTTTCTTTCAATCATATCCATATAAGCCTACTTAGTCTTTGTTTTCCATTCTAAGTTTAAAACTGATTCACTCTACAATACCTATTTGTCTTTCAGTTTCATTGCTTTCGTTTATCTTAGTCCTAAATTTGCCGAAAATAGCCAACAAAATCTATATAGTAAATATTGGGATTTCAATCTGACGTGGAATGACCCTTTTATTTTATTTTACATTTAGAAGAATACTTGTACTTTAGAAGATATATACTTATATAGATATACATTTGAATTTGGCAAAAGCCAGTATTTTGTCGAGTTTTCCTTTGAATATTTATATATTTCAAGTATTATGCGAATGAAAGATTATTTTATTGAACAAATTTACGAAAACACTAACTTTTATCTGTTCTACATTGAAAGGTTACTTAATTTGCATTACTAAGAGATATAAGGATACTAATCAGTAGGAAATTTTATTAGTTTTACTTGAATATGATTGAATAACTTAATATTTGCGTACTTCAATCGCCAGTACTGAAATAACTAAAGAAGATACAAAAGGTTGTTTAGGCAAGAAATGTGCACCTTTTCCTAAGCTTTCGAATGAAGTATATTAAGACCTATCAGTATTGTTTATTTAATAAAAAAATATTGAAAAGTTATAAACAAATATATATTTTTTTTTTAAATTGGGTATGATTTTTTTTTTCATTTTTTGTATTGGATGAAGTTAAAACATTTTTCTTAGTGAGTCTTCTTATTCTTTTGGACAAAAATAAGGAAAAGTTTGTTAATTTGTTGTGCAATACTTTTGTTTTTCCAGACTTCGTAAAAATCAATATCTGGTTGAAATTGAAAATAACGATTTTCGTCTGCCTCTGTGTGCGAAACATGGTCCAAAAACTGAGCCTGCGGTCTCTTGTAGTAAATTGAAATCAAAAATCATTATTATTTCTTAAAGATAATTTAATTCTGTACGACTTACACCAACTATTTCAATATTTTTTCATGAACAATGAATACTAATAAGTTTTAATAAATCTCATTCGAAAGCTGAGAAAAGGCGCACATATCTTATCTAGAACAATTTTCTGTATCTTCTTTATTTATTACAGTACTGGCGATTGTTAAAAGTATTTCGAAAAATTTTTCTTTTTGCAAATTGAAGGCAAAATATCGGGAAAATTCCACTTACTACATTGCAATAAAAAAATCCGTTTCGAATATTTTAAATCGAAAAAAATAATTTGGTAAAAAAATTAGAGGTGGTAAATTTTGCGTGGAATGCATCATACGTGGAATCTCTACTTAATATTTTCCCTATCACCCTTCAAAGGACCTGCATTAAATCATGTTAAATTATTGTGCACGGATATTAATTTCCGCACATTTTCGATTTTTTTGGCAAAAGCTTGATTTTGAAAAAATATACTACAAGTGTTGCAAACATAATCTAAGCTGTTTGATAACACAGAGCCTATGACCTTTCTATCATCACCAGTATGATGAACCCATCGACTGTTACTGGCTGGCATATGTCCAGCCTTTGAAAAGCCCCTAGTCCCTGGTCAAGCCACGGGGACTGTCTGGGGTGGACTCTCATGGTCTCTTCTCTGGCTAGCTCGATCGTGAAAGCACGAAGACTTTCAGGGTCGGCTCCTGGGCCTACTTTAGGATCAAGAGTTCGGATGATTAATGTCACTAACTTCACTTCACTTTAGTACATTTATTCACTTAACCTAGTGTGTGTGTGTGTAGGTGTGTACTCACAGTCGGCCGACTTTTCTCCTAGGGCTTTCCTTGGAGCGGAGAAATACTCGCTCTGTGTGATTCTGGTGGGTTATTTCTTCCTGTGCGTGCGATCTCCAAAGCAAGGTTATTGTCGCGATTGAAGAATCCTGCTGTACGATAAGAGAGTCGGGATATACTCGATACACGTGGTGTTTCTGCTGTCTTATCACGTGCAGTGTGGTGGTTGGATGGATTACCAGGCCGCCGTTGCCTCCTGAGGGTGGTCGACACCGGCGCGAAGGCGGGTACCGTTGGTATTATATTGGTGTATGGTTTTTGTCGTTGGTCTCTCCAATGAACTGGGGTGGCTGCACGACACCGCGGGTGACGGGCAATGCAGACGGCGAACCGCGGAGCGGTTTCAATGGCTGGAGTCAGTACGTGGCTGGTAGGCACGGCTGGTAATTTCCTGGTACAATAATGGGTCCTGGTACGGTTGGATGAGAAACTCATTTAAACCTGACTCACCAGTCACAACTATAATAATTTTTCCAATTGTCCAACAATTTTAGTACCTGACTCGTGGACTCGTCTTCGCTGTAGGTTACTCACTTTATCACTTGTCAACTTACTTTGAATTGAATTAAACTGGTTGGGTTGAAGGTTGGAATGGAAATGTCTCAGTACCTCATTTTACATACTTTTAATAACTACTTTCTCTCCCTTTATCATCTAGCTATATCTCTCCCTTTCAATTTCCGTATTTAATGAACTAATAACCCATTGCACTGAAACTTTGGTGCCAACTTCGCAGAGAAATAGTGTGTAGTGAGTTGTGTATGTTAACAATTTTAGTACAAAGGAAGTAAATTTAGTACAATATATTTTAAATTGATCGTTAGTGACGTACGTTTTAATTGACATTTTATTTAATTACATTTTATACCTATGACTACTATTTAGATTATTTTAATATTATTTATTTTTTTGAAACGCATGTCCATGAATTTTATAACTAACATTTAAGCCTAATATTTTCAAACGATGATATTTTTGTTCTCCTGGATGGACAGTAAAGAGTATAAGATGCGGAACGGTAACACTACCTCACACACCCCGTAATAAATTAATTACGATTAGTAATTAATTTATTGGTAAAACTTTATTGTAGTAAACGATGGCCCAGGGTTGAGTTTTGCCTTTATGCAACACTCGACTTTTAAAAGAGTATTTTAGCACAAAGTTAACTAAATAAACATTTTTGACATGCTTTAGCCAAAAGTTATTTACTGGCGCCTTTACCCTTTTACATCTATTAATTGACCTTGACTACCTTCCAATAATCTCAACTGATTAATTGAGAGGAAGGGATCGATCACTCTCTTTAGAACTTGCGGCGACATATATCTGATAACGATCTCATTTCAATTGCTTGCTGCCACCGTTGTAGGTCGAAACAAAGACTAGAACTGCGATATATAAAAGATGGATGGCGTGATTTTGTTGTGAAAATTAGCTAGAATTGAAGATTTTGTGATCTGAAGTGAATGGGATTATAGTGTCGCTTCCTGATAGCATAATGAAGAGGAACCGGTTAAAAATATTCTATGTAGCATATGAAATACGTTTGTCAGTTTTGTTCTCATCCTTTGGTGTTATTCTATATGTGCTTATTATGCTTTCAGATAGCAAGCGTCAATAATCGGAGATTAATATTGTGCTATTTGACCATTACGCTGTGGTCAGCAATTGATAATTATCGAGAATCGCGGGCTCTCTCTTATTTGTCTCGATAAACGAATCGGTCGAGTAACAAAATATACCCGCCGAAGGTAAAAGCAACAACTAAACATGGTTCTACAAGTATGAACAATTTTCGCCAATGAAGGCGATAACAAAATTGAACTAGTAGCGCTCCGGGAAGAAATTATTAATCGTTAATTCCTGGCTTGAGATCAGCCGAAGAAAATATTCCCAAGTATTTCCCGCTCTCATCGGTCAATTCATAAGAACTTGTCCCCCGCCTCGCCGTGATCGTACATGGGACGTATGCCGGGCCCAACTTTGCGTTGTATGAGTCGCCTGCAGAAGATTGACTGAAATTTCGCTTGAACATTCTTTGTTCCACATAATAGACCGGGGCAGTTTTGCGAGATCAAAGGTTATAAGTCCGGCTGCTCTTCTCGTATGCCTTCTCGAGGTTTTTCGTAACAATATTGTATATAGTGCTATCCATGTGTGATTTGTTCTCCGTTCTTTCCTTTTCAGATAGGTCAACTTAATCAGCATCTAACGTGTGCTCTTCGCCACTGGCAACGATCTCGTGACCATAAATAATACGAAAGGGAGTGTAGCCAGTCGACGAATGACGAGTGTTATTTATTGTGTACTCTACTTCGGAAATCCGAGTGTCCCAAAGACGTTGATCGGATTTTACGTAAGTTCGGACACAGGTATTGATGCTACGGTTTAGTCGTTCTACGGGGTTCGCCTGACTATGGTGCCGTGCGTTGGCCCAGTGTTTGACCTTATATTTTCTCAAGAAGGTCTGAAAATCTTTACTAATAAAGCAGCTAGCATTGTCGCTAATTAGTATTTCTGGGACCGAATAACGACGGAACCACTGTTCCTCTAGTGCTTTTATTACTAGCGCCGTGGAAATTTTTCTAACTGGTATCAACATTGTCCATTTGGAAAAAAGATCAAGAAGAACCAGTAGATGTGTGTTCCCAATTTTACTTCGTGGCAATGATTGGATGAAATCTAGAGAAAGAATTTGGAATGGTTTCGTGGTTGCCCCATAGCGGGGTGCTGAGAGACGTTTGATGGTTTGAACTCTTTACAGGCTTGACATTTCTGCACGTACTTCTTAATGACCGTCGCCATGTTCGGTCAGAAATAGCGCTGCCGCACTTTGTCTAACAGTTTTTCATAACCCATGTGAAAAGCCTGATCATGTTCCTTTTGGAGAATCTCACTACGGAGATCCTCAGGAACGCAGAGCTTCCACTCGTACCGATAATCAAGAACATCAGTTTTTGACGGTACAAACTTAAACAGTTTCCCATTTTCAATTTTGAAATCTAAATTGGTCTCTGGGGATATTTTCACCCTATGCATTAGTCCGGTGTACCAATCATCAGTCAACTCCCCAATAGAAATCGATTCAACTGCTCGAGATAGAGCATCGGGTATAATGTTGTCCTTCACGCGTCTATGCTTTATCTCTATGTCGTAGCCCTGGAGCTCAATGCTCCATGTACTCAAGCGAGATGAGGTTCTCCACTTGCCCTTCATTATATGGGTAAGTGCCGAAGCATCGGTTATCACGACGAAATGGGTGCCTTCTATGTATGGGCGAAACTTTTCTATTGCCGAAAGTACTGCCAAGCCTTCCTTTTCGGACGCAGCATAAGCTTGCTGAGCCGGTGTTAGTTTTTGCGAGAAATACGCAACAATTTTCTCTCCGTCTGCGTGCTGTTGTGTTAAAACTGCCGCTATCGCGCTATCGCTTGCGTCAGTTTGTATCTGGAAAGGCAGCTCAAAATTGGGATTTCATAGCACTGAAGCAGCAATCAAACTCTCTTTGATTTTAATAAAAGCTTCTTCAGCTTCTTCGCTCCACACGATTGACTTTGGCTTTTTCCGAAGTAGATTCGTAAGAGGTGCGCTGGTTTCGCTGAAGAAGGCAATAAAACGCCTATAATAATTTGCCATCCCCAAAAATCGACGCAAAGCACGAATTGCGGAAGGCCGCTCATAATTTATTATGGATTCTATTCTCTCGGGATTAGGTCGAAGACCTTCGCGAGAGAGTATATACCCTAGGTAAGGAAGTTCAGTGACACAAAATTTCGATTTATCGATATTAATCGATAAATTGGCAGCTTTCAATCGCTTCGCCACTTCTCGCAAACTACGAAGGTGAGCCTCGAATGTGTCGACTATATCGTCGAGGTACACGAACACATTCGGTTCAAGTTCTTCATGTCCCAGTACCTCATCCATCAGACGAGCTAAACTGGCTGGGCTGTTAACAAGTCCGAAAGGTAACCTGGTGAATTGAAATAGCCCCCTTCCCAACACTGAAAAGGCATTACTTTTAAAAACTCCTTTCTCTCCCTTTATCAGCTAGCTATCTCTCTCCCTTTCAATTTCCGTATTTAATGAATTATTAAGCCATTGCACTGAAACTTTGGTGCCAACTTCGCAGAGAAATAGTGTGTAGTGTGTTGTGTATGTTAACAATTTTAGTACAAAGGAAGTAAATTTAGTACAATATATTTTAAATTGATCGTTAGTGACGTGCGTTTTAATTGACATTTTATTTAATTACATTTTATACCTATGACTACTATTTAGATTATTTTAATATTATTTATTTTTTTGAAACGCATGTCCATGAATTTTATAACTAACATTTAAGCCTAATATTTTCAAACGATGATATTTTTGTTCTCCTGGATGGACAGTAAAGGGTATAAGATGCGGAACGGTAACACTACCTCACACACCCCGTAATAAATTAATTACGATTAGTAATTAATTTATTGGTAAAACTTTATTGTAGTAAACGATGGCCCAGGGTTGAGTTTTGCCTTTATGCAACACTCGACTTTTAAAAGAGTTAGTATTTTAGCGCAAAGTTAACTAAATAAACATTTTTGACATGCTTTAGCCAAAAGTTATTTACTGGCGCCTTTACCCTTTTACATCTATTAATTAACCTTGACTACCTTCCAATAATCTCAACTGATTAATTGAGAGGAAGGGATCGATCACTCTCTTTAGAACTTGCGGCGACTTATATCTGATAACGATCTCATTTCAATTGCTTGCTGCCACCGTTGTAAGTCGAAACAAAGACTAGAACTGCGATATATAAAAGATGGATGGCGTGATTTTGTTGTGAAAATTAGCTAGAATTGAAGATTTTGTGATCTGAAGTTAATGGGATTATAGTGTCGCTTCCTGATAGCATAATGAAGAGGAACCGGTTAAAAATCTTCTATGCAGCATATGAAATACGTTTGTCAGTTTTGTTCTCATCCTTTGGTGTTATTCTATATGTGCTTATTATGCTTTCAGATAGCAAGCGTCAATAATCGAAGTTTAATATTGTGCTATTTGACCATTACGCTGTGGTCAGCAATTGATAATTATATCAGAATCGCGGGCTCTCTCTTATTTGTCTCGATAAACGAATCGGTCGAGTAACAAAATAAACCCGCCGTAGGTAAAAGCAACAACTAAACATGGTTCTACAAGTATGAACAATTTTCGCCAATGAAGGCGATAACAAAATTGAACTAGTAGCGCTCCGGGAAGAAATTATTAATCGTTAATTCCTGGCTTGAGATCAGCCGAAGAAAATATTCCCAAGTATTTCCCGCTCTCATCGGTCAATTCATAAGAACTTGTCCCCCGCCTCGCCGTGATCGTACATGGGACGTATGCCGGGCCCAACTTTGCGTTGTATGAGTCGCCTGCAGAAGATTGACTGAAATTTCGCTTGAACATTCTTTGTTCCACATAATAGACCGGGGCAGTTTTGCGAGATCGAAGGCTATAAGTCCGGCTGCTCTTCTCGTATGCCTTCTCGAGATTTTTCGTAACAATATTGTATATAGTGCTATCAATGTGTGATTTGTTCTCCGTTCTTTCCTTTTCAGATAGGTCAACTTTATCAGCATCTAACGTGTGCTCTTCGCCACTGGCAACGATCTCGTGACCATAAATAATACGAAAGGGAGTGAAGCCAGTCGACGAATGACGAGTGTTATTTATTGTGTACTCTACTTCGGAAATCCGAGTGTCCCAAAGACGTTGATCGGATTTTACGTAAGTTCGGACACAGGTATTGATGCTACGGTTTAGTCGTTCTACGGGGTTCGCCTGACTATGGTGCCGTGCGTTGGCCCAGTGTTTGACCTTATATTTTCTCAAGAAGATCTGAAAATCTTTACTAATAAAGCAGCTAGCATTGTCACTAATTAGTATTTCTGGAACCGAATAACGACGGAACCACTGTTCCTCTAGTGCTTTTATTACTAGCGCCGTGGAAATTTTTCTAACTGGTATCAACATTGTCCATTTGGAAAAAAGATCAAGAAGAACCAGTAGATGTGTGTTCCCAGTTTTACTTCGTGGCAATGATTGGATGAAATCTAGAGAAAGAATTTGGAATGGTTTCGTGGTTGCCCCATAGCGGGGTGCTGAGAGACGTTTGATGGTTTGAACTCTTTACAGGCTTGACATTTCTGCACGTATTTCTTAATGACCGTCGCCATGTTCGGCCAGAAATAGCGCTGCCGCACTTTGTCTAACAGTTTTTCATAACCCATGTGAAAAGCCTGATCATGTTCCTTTTGGAGAATCTCACTACGGAGATCCTCAGGAACGCAGAGCTTCCACTCGTACCGATAATCAAGAACATCAGTTTTTGACGGTACAAACTTAAACAGATTCCCATTTTCAATTTTGAAATCTAAATTGGTCTCTGGGGATATTTTCACCCTATGCATTAGTCCGGTGTACCAAACATCACTCAACTCCCCAATAGCAATCGATTCAACTGCTCGAGATAGAGCATCGGGTATAATGTTGTCCTTCCCGCGTCTATGCTTTATCTCTATGTCGTAGCCCTGGAGCTCAATGCTCCATGTACTTAAGCGAGATGAGGTTCTCCACTTGCCCTTCATTATATGGGTAAGTGCCGAAGCATCGGTTATCACGACGAAATGGGTGCCTTCTATGTATGGGCGAAACTTCTCTATTGCCGAAAGTACTGCCAAGCCTTCCTTTTCGGACGCAGCATAAGCTTGCTGAGCCGGTGTTAGTTTTTGCGAGAAATACGCAACAATTTTCTCTCCGTCTGCGTGCTGTTGTGTTAAAACTGCCGCTATCGCGCTATCGCTTGCGTCAGTTTGTATCTGGAAAGGCAGTTCAAAATTGGGATTTCATAGCACTGGAGCAGCAATCAAACTCTCTTTGATTTTGTTACTATCTTTGATTTTAATAAAAGCTTCTTCAGCTTCTTCGCTCCACACGATTGACTTTGGCTTTTTCCGAAGTAGATTCGTAAGAGGTGCGCTGGTTTCGCTGAAGAAGGCAATAAAACGCCTATAATAATTTGCCATCCCCAAAAATCGACGCAAAGCACGAATTGAGGAAGGCCGCTCATAATTTATTATGGATTCTATTCTCTCGGGATTAGGTCGAAGACCTTCGCGAGAGAGTATATACCCTAGGTAAGGAAGTTCAGTGACACAAAATTTCGATTTATCGATATTAATCGATAAATTGGCAGCTTTCAATCGCTTCGCCACTTCTCGCAAACTACGAAGGTGAGCCTCGAATGTGTCGCTTACCACGACTATATCGTCGAGGTATACGAACACATTCGGTTCAAGTTCACCATGTCCCAGTACCTCATCCATTAGACGAGCTAAACTGGCTGGGCTGTTAACAAGTCCGAAAGGTAACCTGGTGAATTGAAATAGCCCCCTTCCCAACACTGAAAAGGCCGTATACCTACGCGACTCCGGTTTAAGAGGTATCTGCAACAAAGCTTTAGTTAAATCTATCGTTGTTAGATACCTGCTTGCACCTAAGCGGCTGAGGATACGATCTTGGTGTGGGAGAGGGTAGGCATCCCTTCGCGTTCGATCATTGAGACGGCGCGCATCTAAACATAGACGCACCTCCCCGGTAGGTTTGACCACCGGGACTGTGCTCAACGACCAGTCACTGTTACTTCTTTCGATTACATCCTGTGATAAAAGTTTGTCAATTTCTTTGTTGACTTTTTTCTGAATTTCTGGGGACGTGGGATACGGGTTGATTCGAATAGGAGGGGCGGTCGCATACTCCTCTTTGAGTTCGATTTTATGAGAAATCAGTGGTGTGACATCTAATCTCTCACCATCCACTGCTATTTTAAACATGGTTTTTACCACTTCCAGTTCTGCTTTCTGCTCTGCGCTTAGCCCATCGCTACCATCCTCCCTCCCAACTTCTACTTCATCAAACTTGATTTCGCTACCATCAATCATACGGTCTTCTGTATCAACAGTCGGTTTTATATGAAAAGCCTTCCAGAAGTCTCCGTAGCCTAGAATAAGCCTACGGTGAAGTTCTGGTGCTACTAATGTTGGAACAATTTTAGTACTATTGTTGAATGTAATAGGAAGATTTACATAGCCTTTCACCGGGACAATGCTACCATCAGCCGTTTTTACTGTAGCTGACGTACTGAAAAGTTTTGATTTTGTTGCTTTTAAAAGTTTTTCTGCGCCAATACCCAGAACCGACCGCTGAGCTCCACTATCTAAAAGCCCGATCAATTCAGTGCCCATAATAGACACCCTCGCAAAAGGTCTATTATCCCCCTGAACGTCCACGAAACGCACCTCTACTTCTGGTTTAGTACTGTAATCACTTGCGAAAACGGGTAGGAAACCGTTAGTTAATGATGATGATGATGATGATGATGATGGTCCCACCTCATACCCCCACAAAGGTGTGAGCTGAACGATTTATCTAGAAGATAATTAATATTTTAAATCATGACAAGACCAGTTAACAAAAAAAAACGGACTGGTTCAATTTACAGACATAGCCTTTCCTTCAAAAGAACGTAACCAGATATATTTCGAATATTCCATCAACAACCAGGGTCCATCAAGAAAATTTCCATTCCGGGAAGATACTTGATAGAATCGGGAATTGAACCCAATAGCTTCCATTTCTGATAATTCTCTGTAAGACTCCTCCCGCCTGACCAAAACATCGGTACTACCACCTGCTAAGGTGAGAAGTGACGAGCCTAGTGGCAGTGCAGAGTCTAATCGAGTTATATCATCCACATCAGGCCCCTTTATTGAAAGTTGCGTACCACTAACCCAAGGCAATCCAGGGATATTCCTTTCCGGGAATACCCTGGATTGATCAGGAATTGAACCCGATATCTTGTTTTATCAGAAGAAGTCACCAAGCCCCACACTCAACGAACCAACTCCGTTATTGCCGCTATGGCAGCAATAACCGAGATTAACTCTATTGTCGAGCAAAGCCAGCAAAGCAACTCCATCATCAAATCAGACCCTGATCACAACAAAAGTCTAAAAGCTTCAATTCAACCCGATGAGCTCTTAGTACTGGTCACCATGTTCGATTTCAAGTTAGTCTCTATCTACTTATCGTGCGCGTGGCTCAGACTTCTGTAGACATCTCATTATTTTTTTAAAACTATAATAAACAATTAACAAAAATCCATCATCATCATAGCGAATATAATAACTTAGTGTGACTAAATGCAAATAATAGAAGAGAAAAAAAATACAATCTTCGTGGTATTACATAGTTATTCAAATAACTCCAAAATATAAAAATTCAAAAAATCTGTCTACAAAGCAGATTTTACGTGTGAAATACATAGTGTTTTGAACTCCGCTAATGTTGCCGCACGTTTAATATGTCTAGGCATCGAATTGAAAAAACTTATTCCTTTATACAACAAGGAGTTCTGTGATCTACTAAATAAAAAGTTAGGTGTTCTTGCATCAGACGCGTTTCTAGTGTTGTACCTATGCACATCACTTCCTCTTTCAATTCGATCACACAAATATCGAGGCAGCATTCCATTAATAATTTTAAAAATGAACACCATTGTTAAGTAATAAATTCTTTGCTTCACAGAGAGCCATTGTAATGCGCTTAGCATGAAACTAGAGGAAGTGTATCTGTTACATTTTAAAATTAATCGCATGATTCTATTTTGCAATCGCTGTAACCTCAATATTTGTGTTTGATTGGCAAGAAACAAAATGGACGGGCAGAAGTCAATATGTGGTGAAACAATAGATTTATATAATAAAATTTTACTACTAATTGTTAAATCATTTTTCAGACGACACAATATACCATACTTTTTAGCAATCTTTTTGATGACATTGTCGATGTGAGACTTAAAGGTTAACTTATCATCAATGATTATTCCAAGATATTTTAATTCACTAACGCGATCAATAGTCTCACCATTTATTTCAACGTTAACGTCAGGCCTAGTATTAGCCGAAGAGATAATCATATATTTAGTTTTAGCAACATTTAACTTTAATTGTTTAAATTTTAACCAACGAGCAAGGGAATGCAAATCTTCGTTCAAATGCGCCACGGCTTCATCTATATCCTTAGCTGCAATGAACAGAACAGTATCGTCAGCAAATTTAAGTCACAAAATCGTAAAACTCGCCTAATGTCATTTATATACATAATAAATAAAATAGGACCTAAGACACTACCTTGCGGCACTCCAAGAGGATTGTCGAGAGGACTAGATACAAAATCGTTAAAACTAGTTTTCTGAGTTCTATCACATAAATAGTTTTCAAATCACTTATGTGCTATCCCTCCGATACCAAATCGCTCTAAAGTTTTCAAAAGTAAAGGTCTCGAAATTGTCTCAAAAGCACGTTTCAGATCCAAAAATACAGCAAAAATAGTCTCTTTAACCTCGATTTTCTCTTTCCATTTTGCTAACACTAGATTCAAAGCGGTTTCGCAAGAGTGTCCCTCTCGGTATCCCGATTGCTCCGGAATTAGCAAATTATTATTATTCAAATAGCTCATCAGCTGGCCCTTAACAACAAGTTCTAAAATTTTCTCTAATGTGTGCAACATGTTAATGGGGCGGTACTCTTCGGCTTTATCCGTCCCAGTAACTTTGGGAATAGGAATCACAAGTGATTCCTTCCAAACTGTCGGCACGCGCCCAGTTTGTAGCGATTCATTTATAAGGTCCAGCAGATCGTGTCCGATGACATGAAAGCAATCCTGTATCACTTTTGCATTGACATTCTCGATACCAGCCGATTTTCCCAAAGAAAAACAAATATCTTTCAATTGTTCAAAAGTGATTGAGTGAAATCCATCAAATCTACAGTTAATATTAATCGGCTGTGTTATTTCCACAGGTTCACTGACCAGCTCAATACTTTGATTGATCAGTTGGACACCGTTAACGAAATAACTGTTCAATTTTTCAGCTATTATTTGTTCAGATTGTTCTTCTATCCCGTTAAAAGTTATGGACTGCGAGGAACTTCGTTTAGGTTTAATTAAATTCTTTAGGATTTTCCATAACTCTTTGCTGTTGTTTTGATGTTGATCGATCTTCCTTTGAATATATTCACATTTGGTCTTCTTCAAGGCCCGTGAATAAATATTTCGCGCGTGTGTGTACCCATTCCAAAGATGTTCACTATTAGTTCTACAAAATTTCTTGTACTTTTTATCCCTTTTACGTTTAAGGCGCAAAAGATCTAAAGAGTACCAGCTGTTCGAGTTATTTGAATTAACAAACTTTTGAGAAACTAAACTATTTGTACACTCTTTTAACACGTTAGTTAGAACAGCTGCCTTGTTATCCAAATTTCCATTCAATTCCGTAAAATCCATGCTTCTCGAAACCAGTTGAGACATAGCTTGTTTCGAATATCTTTTCCAGCACTTGATTTTAACTTTATCCTCTTCACGGTTAGGTTCATTCTCCAGTAAAATTGAAATTGTCTCATGGTCTGAAATTTTACAATCGGCCTCTACATACGAATGAACCCCATCAAAATTGGAATACACGTGATCTATCAATGTTCTACTGTGTCTGAAAATTCTTGTAAACTCACTAACCGTTTGCTTGAAATTGAAAAACTCTGCCAACTGCTTCAACTGATTCGAATTTTGATCATTGAGCCAATCAATATTGAAATCGCCCGAAATTACATTAAGTTTACTTAAGTCAACGAAATTCTCCCACCAGTTTTCTAACATTTCTAAAAACCGTCGATCGCTTGAACTAGGAGAATGGTATACTACTGCAAAATTTCCCATCTGCATGCCTCTTTCAACTGATATACCCAAGAACCAATTATTATCAACTGCTTCGTTTAACCGAACGTTGAATTTAATCGATTCTTTGGCGTAAATAGCAACTCCACCGGTATGTCTGGAATGAGATAGGCAGAAAGCAACTTTATAACCCGGAATGCTATACTGATCAAATGCATCAGCATCAACAATATGTGTTTCTGATATTAAAACCATTTGGATTCGGTCTGATTAATATTGGAAGGATTGGAAAGAGTCCTTCAGCTTCCTTCCCTAAACTGAACTCTCGGCGTTTTTTTGACAGAACGGACACGCACTAGTGAAAACGTCTGCAAAGCCACAAAGTCGACAGAACTTTTGCCTTTCGACTGGACATTCCACGTAATGATGCCCAAGTTTTCTACAGTTATAACAGGTACCAATGGCTGGGCGAACATACTGTTGAACCAACGTGCTTAACGTGCTTTTGCACGACCCTTCCACAGCTTCCTCTTTACCTTCATCCCTTTTCCTTTCAATTTTACTAGACGGTTCCTTCCCATCTCGTCTTTCCTGCTCTACCTTTCCTTGTTCCCCCTTAGCTTTTCCGAAGTCTCTTTTGGCATTGGTAAATACTCGTGTATTATTTACACTATTACCCCAACCGTTCTTCGGTTTAGACTGACCCGAAACTTCTAATTCGCTGACCTGGTTGTAGCGGTGTTTATTTGAGCTTTCCGAAGTTCTTTGGTAAAGATTTGCGTTATTCTCATCTACAATCCTACCATATCTTCTAAGTTTACTCAAAGATTTGATATTCGCTCCCGTGAGAGCATTTTTATAATTGTGGCGCATGTTCCGCCAGATTATATTGAACTTTCGCTTATCCGTAATCGATTTTGTCAGAGATTGAAAAATCTTTTGCATCTCGTGGAAGTAGTCCGCAAACTTTTCCTCTCTAGCCTGACGACGATTAGTTGCCTGGACTTCGAGTTGGAAATCTAAGTCTGGAGGAAGAAACTCACGTTTCAATTCCTTCTTCAATTGTGACCAATTCCTAAAGTCTCTATTTTCCATACCCTCAATGTACCAGTCTTTGGCACGTCCGGCGAATAAGTGAATAGCAGACCGGAAAAGCTCACGATTAGTGACATTTTCAGACCTACACCTCATTTTAACTTCTTTCAAAAATTCTGCTAGTTTTCGCCCACAATCTTTTCCATCTTATTTCAGTCTCCATTCAAATATAGGTATTCTCTTCATAGGTTGCCTCTTAGTCTTACTATACTTCTTGTTCTTTTTCCGATGTTTTCTTCTCAGTCGTTCCTCAGCTGAGTCTGATGAACTTTCAGAGCTTGAGCATGAGAACTGGGAAGAAGTCATCGTTTCGGTTGATGAACCCTCATCTGATGAATTCGAACTAAACTTTACAATCTTTTTCGTTTTCTGTTCGAATTTGTTCACTTTCTTCTGGTTAGCACCAGCACTTTCCGATGACGAGCTTTCAAAAGCTTCAATCGGTTTTTTCTTCCTCTTTTTCTCTCCTCGACTTCTAACTTTCGACAAATTAACTTTTTCAGATTTGGAAACATCAGTGTTAGATGTTGGGCCTGTTTCAATCATTGTCCTATCCCTTTCGAGACCAGAATATTCTAAAGCAAACGCCTGGTTGTTCTGTTCACCTGTAGTGGGAACGGTTGGTACCTCACCCGTTTCCCCCCCGGGAGTATCAGAATTCAATTTCGCGTTTAATTCCAACAACAGTCGTTTCAATTTCTCTTTTCTCTCAATATTTAGCTCTAATTCTCTTTTCCTCTCTTTTTCGATTTCCAGTTCTTGCTCTCGTCTTATTTTCTCTTCCGCAGACGTGCGTAAAACAAAATCTTTAAACGCTTTGATAAAGTGTCCCGCATTATCAATTTTGCCCTCCTCAAATTCAGTTAATTTATCTAAAATTTCATAAGCTCTTTTCATTGAAGATTCTAGTTCATTTCTTCTATATTCAATTGATTTGGGCTTTGCCCCCCCCCCCCCCTACGGCTCCACCACTCGTCAAACATTCATCGTCTAGCGCGGCTACTGTCTCATTTAGAACTTCTATCTCACTTCTGACTTCCTCTAAAGCTTGAGAAATATTTGGGTTAACTGGCTCCACAAGAGCACTGCCCTCTGCGAGAGCGGATGGCAGTGGGAAATGTTTCTCGATTATTTTATCAATTTGCTTTTCAGTCAATCTGACCTGTGATTTGTATTTGCGCGCGTCCATAGCCATTGACAAATGAAGGACTCAAACCTGGTAATGAATCATTCTAGTTTTTAGCTTTTCAATTTGCCTCGCATCAACTTTCGGGTGATCTAACAGCGCACCGATGACCGTGAGTCTTGAATTCATCATAGCGATCTCTTCGGCGGCTGATCTCCACGTTCTTGCAAAAGCGGTGAATACCAATCCCATTTCTCTTTCCTCTTTCATTCTATCTTTTAATTTCCTACGCTTAACACTTTCATGATCCGTTTCGCGGAATATAATATTGCGGATCAGAAGTTCATGCTCTAACTCTTCGTTCGTGAGATGGTTCAAGTCCATGTTCTTGTAAAAGGTTTGTAAACTCATCCTTATATTATTATTTATGTATATTTGCAAAATAAAGAATAATTTAACAAAAGATCACTGAATCCAAAATTATTTATTTCGCGGTCCCAATTAGAAAATTGTTTACTGGAACTCTGTGTAGTCAAGACCCATTAATAGATAACTTTCAATCCAAATAATATTATATCCGAACAATTATTTAGCTTCCAGCTCTAATAAGTGTTCGCGCACTAGTAAGCAAACGAATAGCACAAGTTTAGTTCCTTGGGAAAGTTTGTTTCGTGACACCGTTTGTCACCTTAACCCTTTTTGCGTTTAGTCAGAGATTTTGGAAAATTTTACTAATTCCTCCTACACTCCGTGTGTTCAAAAACTACCTTTTTGAACCCTTGATTCTTTTTCGACTATTTAGTTGGGCGCCAATTGCTACTGGCTGGCATATGGCCAGCCTTTGAAAAGCCCCTAGTCCCTGGTCAAGCCACGGGGACCGTCTGGGGTGGACTCTCACGGTCTCTTCTCTGGCTAGCTCGATCGTGAAAGCACGTAGACTTTCAGGGTTGGCTCCGGGGCCTACTTTAGGATCAAGAGTTCGGATGATTAATGTCACTAACTTCACTTCACTTTAGTACATTTATTCACTTAACCTAGTGTGTGTGTAGGTGTGTACTCACAGTCGGCCGACTTTTCTCCTAGGGCTTTCCTTGGAGCGGGGAAATACTCGCTCTGAGTGGTTCTGGTGGGTTATTTCTTCCTGTGCGTGCTATCTCCAAAGCAAGGTTATTGTCGCGATTGAAGAATCCTGCTGTACGATAAGAGAGTCGGGATATACTCGATACACGTGGTGTTTCTGCTGTCTTATCACGTGTAGTGTGGTGGTTGGATGGATTACCAGGCCGCCGTTGCCTCCTGAGGGTGGTCGACACCGGCGCGAAGGCGGGTACCGTTGGTATTATATTGGTGTATGGTTTTTATCGTTGGTCTCTCCAATGAACTGGGGCGGCTGCACGACACAGCGGGTGACGGGCAATGCAGACGGCGAATCGCGGAGCGGTTTCAATGGCTAGAGTCAGTACGTGGCTGGTAGGCACGGCTGGTAATTTGCTGGTACAATAATGGGTCCTGGTACGGTTGGATGAGAAATTCATTTAAACCTGACTCACCAGTCACAACTATAATAATTTTTCCAATTTTCCAACAATTTTAGTACCTGACTCGTGGACTCGTCCTCGCTGTAGGTTACTCACTTTATCACTTGTCAACTTAGTTTGAATAGAATTAATCTGGTTGTGTTGAAGGTTGGAATGGAAATGTCTCAGTACCTCATTTTACATACTTTTAATAACTCCTTTCTCTCCCTTTATCAGCTAGCTATCTCTCTCCCTTCCAATTTCCGTATTTAATGAATTATTAAGCCATTGCACTGAAACTTTGGTGCCAACTTCGCAGAGAAATAGTGTGTAGTGTGTTGTGTATGTTAACAATTTTAGTACAAAGGAAGTAAATTTAGTACAATATATTTTAAATTGATCGTTAGTGACGTACGTTTTAATTGACATTTTATTTAATTACATTTTATACCTATGACTACTATTTAGATTATTTTAATATTATTTATTTTTTTGAAACGCATGTCCATGAATTTTATAACTAACATTTAAGCCTAATATTTTCAAACGATGATATTTTTGTTCTCCTGCATGGACAGAATAGGGTATAAGATGCGGAACGGTAACACGACAGCACAGCTCGCAGTAATGCATTGCAGCACCATCTTCACGGTTACAAATAGGACATTTGTTCAAATCAATAATCAAATTTTGTATAATTAAATTTTGAATATTGATACGTTTTTGGACAGGATCAAGAACAATAGTTGGTTTATTTGATTGCAAAGCTTCCAGATACATTTCCGCATTATGAAGTACGAAAATACTGCAATTAAGACTATCTTTTTGTTTTTCACTGCGAAGTTGGCTCATAACCCATTGCCCTACTTTATGATTTGTAGCTATATCAATACCATTCTTCGAGTAGTAATTTAAACTTTGTTTGAAACTATTGAACAAGTTCCGAGTTGTACTATCTGTAAAAATTCCGGAATCTAGATAACAGAATTGCCTACATTTAAAATTGATTATCACGAGAGAATAATGATTATTTTTGAATATAGGTGCGAGTACAACGTCAAAGTTTAAAATTTTATCCACAAAAGCATACAAATTTACAACCTTCCATGAATTATTTTCTTGAATCGTGTGTAGATAATGAAACTATGGTAATATCATGAAAAGGTTTTATTACCAATTTTAATGCAATCTCCAGAACAGTATCTGATAACCAGTGATTTCCATCCAAGGTTTTAAAATCCATAATAGACAGTTGCAAAACTTCTTTCAAACCAGAAGATTCATGTCCAACAAATAAATTGACGCGATCGTTAAAACAATAATAATAGTATACATTTTTACATTTCTTACAAAAGAAATGTATAGGATTCGCTCAAACTTTGAAAACTTTTTCCGAGGCTCGGAGGCCGAGTCTCATATACCAATCGACTCAGCTCGACAAATTGAGACAATGTCTGTATGTGTGTGTGTGTATGTCAAAATGTCATGTAATTATCTCAGCAATGGCTGAACCGATCTTAATGAAACTAGTTTCAAATGAAAGGCCTAACGTTGCCATTTGACACTATTATTTTTGATTTTCGATATGTTGTTTACTTTCTGAGATATGGACGATTTTGTCAAAACACAGCAGGTTTTTCGCAAATAATTTCCGAACAATATAATATTGTCCCACAAATAGAACATAAATAGAAAGCTTGTAAAAATACCTTTCTAACAAGCTATAGATTGTCAAAATCCGTGCACGAGCGGCGGAGATATTAAACATTTTGTATTTTTAGTCCTCGCTTACCAATTTCCACTAACTAAAAATGAGATTGTTTCATACAGAGTATTGCTTTACTGGTATTTTAGGGGCAAAACTATACCGATTTTGAATATCGGGGTATGAAAACACATCTACGTGATTCAAGGAATTCGATGTTGAGAACATTTTGTGAATTACCTTTATAATAAATTAACTATTTCTTGAAAATCGATATATAAGTTCACTTCAAAGACAAAATAATGTGTTGATAAAGAAACAGTGAGTTCTAGTATTTATCCCTTGGATTAGGCATTACGTTTAATCATGAGGTAAATGTTGGATGGTATATCAATACACAGATCAACAAGTAATTCACCTAATAGTGAGATAAAAGATTTCTCATATAATTATACTCGTGGCGTCACCGAAAGTAAAGTAGTAAGTATGTTTGAAGCCCAAAACTCTAGCGAAAATTTAGCTCATTTGCAAGACTTAGGTTATACTGGCTATGGCGCAAAAATTACTACTTACATTATTTATAATAAGAATATAAGAAATCAATATATCATAATAATATACCTATAAAAATAATATCACTGCATTAACCAACATTTGCCATTCCTCACACGCCCCCCATCTCTCTCTCTCTCTCTCTCTCTCTCTCTCTCTCTCTCTCTCTCTCTCTCTCTCTCTCTGTTTCTCTTCTATCTAATTCATGGCTATATCAGAAAAATATTTGGCTTAACTGGGTAATATGAAAGTTTGACATGAAAATTTCCAAAAGAGACATTCCACGTGCGATATTTAAACTATTCGTATCGTTTAGAGGACAAAATACATGAGAGGAAGAGGTTCTAGAGACGACAATGTGAACCTCCCACCCGAGTTCGGATTGACGGTGACGAAATTGAGATGGTCGACGAATTCATGTATTTGAGCTCACTGGAAACCGACGACAATGATAACAGCAGAGAAATTCAGAGACGGATCTTGGCGGGAAATCGTGCCTACTTTGGACTCCGGAGGACGCTCCGGTCGAACAAAATTCGCCGCCGCACGAAGTTGATTATCTACAAGACGCTGATTAGATCGGTGGTCCTCTGCGGCCACGAGACCTGAACTATGTTCGTTGAGGACCAACACACCCTTGGAGTTTTCGAACGAAAGGTGTTGCGTACCATCTATGGTAGAGTGCAGATGGAAGACGAAACGTGGCACAGGCGAATGAACCATGAGTTGTATCAGCTGCACATTCGTTATATTGGTACGAACTTTCATGAGAAATAACGGACCAAAGACCAAAAATATCCACAAATTAGATCCAAGAAAAGAAGTCTCCCAAAGTATCCACTCTCGATGGGGGGTGCAACTACAATGTGTCTTCTAACTTATCGTCGTCCATATCTGGATATACTGAGTAATTTGAACCATTTTTTTTCACAGTATTGGTCTGTATAAGACTTATTTATCCATATTTCCTGCACGAGAATTCCGAATTAAACAATATGAAAGCTATAAGGATGAATGGAAAGAGACTGCATTGCAATCAACTGAATGCATGGCTTTTATGCTATCGACATAGCCTAGACATTTCACACTATTTACTTCAATGCAAATAAAAACTTTGAAATATCTACCTGTCTCATTCACGAATCGCATTCTCCCTCGTTCTCTGTTCAAGGGGCTTGAAAGCACATGTGACCTTGTCTAACTTTGCTATATTCAATTGCGCGTTAAAATACTGGACCAGTAAGTTCTATTCAATACATATATCTTTTTTCGGGAATATGTGACCAAAAAGTAAACTTCGAATTCCAAAGCAAATTGAACGTTCCAGGTTCCTGATAACTAAATAAGGTCCAACAATAAAGTAGAAACACCAGATAATCTTAAAACGATGCCGTCAAGTAAAGAAGCATGAAAACAAAAAGAATAAAACCAAAAATAAGATGGAAGCCCTGGAAAGTCCATTGCATATTTATTAGCCTTTTCTCATAAGATGGGATTTTCAAAAACATTTCAAAACTTTCTGATGCAATACAATCCGGTTTATTCATTTTCTTTATTCAAAAATGATTTTAGCTTCAAATATATGACCATTTCATTTTAATATATTATTTCATTCAGCATCTTTTTATTCGTTTTGTTCATTTGCGTTCATTTTACTTATTTTATTCGTTTCATTCTTTGGAATCACTCTGATCAGTTTATTCTTTTTGTGCATTTTACTCATATCATTCATTTAACTTATTTTATTCATTGTTTTCATTGTATGCATTTTATTAATTTTTTCCAGTTTATTCATTTTGTTCAGTTTCTTCATTTTAATAATCGGACTACTTTTTTAGTTTTAATCATTTCATCCAAATAATTTTTTTGATTCAATTTATTTCTTTATATTGATTTATAACCTTTTACCATTGTTTAATTTTTCATTTCAATCAATGCATTTTATTCTGTTCATTTCCTTCATTTTATTCATTTTATCACTTCCGTTCATTTTGTTTATTTGATTCGTTTGTTTTATTTATGCATTTCATTTATTTTTTACTTTATTCATTTCGTTCATCCATTCTGTTCGCAAACAAGAGCACCCCGAGCACTACAACCTTGCATAACCATCCTCTCTAAAAACTTGATCGTCATCTCGCCAATACCATCATCATGCGTACACCGATCAACAAATTAATCCGAAATAGAACGGGGAATGAAGGAAGGATACATCACACTACACAGCAGGCTGAGCGAGATCGGTATCATCATCGTCATCACCATCTACCTGATAACGGGTGCGATAAGGAAGGCGGATAGGCGAGGCTCTCTTGTTATCACTCGGTATCAAAAACATCGCAGGAGAGTGAGTGATCTTGATCGTGCTGCTGTGGTCGACCGATGACTTGCTCTGGAGGATTGCGCCAGTCTGGAAATCTACCTCACCTAGGTCACACTCAAATGGGCGCGAGTCCCGCACGTAAAATTGTATATTTTGTGATATAGAAATTAAGATTAATTTGTAGTTAAGAATAAATGTCAGCATGCAGTTTGTTTGTCCGTTTAAAATAAATTAGTTTGTTCGGTAATAAAATTGTGTTAGTGTAACAAGTGCGTTGTGTTCCTGGAGAGAACTTTTGTGCCCTGGTTCACGTTTCGGCACCGGTTGGGAAGATTCCCACTTCATCCAAGTACGGCTGCGAGGATTTGCATGTTGGTTGCATGCCCCTTCTCCGTACGTCTGTGCCTACCCAATCGATGTTGGTTCTGGGACATCCGCCACTCACCGCTATCGAAGACCCCATCAAGGTAACGTCAAGAACCCAACATTTTGGTCCTTCGAGCCGGATGCTGGACCATATTCGCATCCCGGTATTCCCAATCGTTAGCACAGGGCTGACGCTACTGGGTGACCCGACGCTTCAGGACGCCATCGCACTTTCAACAATAGGCTATTGAAATACTCCATCGCGCTTTGGGTTAGGCGTCGCTTGGGTTTGATACGCCATCGCGGTAGATGTTGGCTTGGACTCTGCCACCTGCTGCTCGGAATTTGGTCGACATTTCTGCATGCTAAATCGCCAGTGGGTTATTGCATGATACTTACTGCATCGCCAGGACTACTTTTGGATCTTCAATATTCGGATTTTCCTGGAACTGGAAAGGACCTTTCTCATCATTTCCCTGGATCGCTGGACCGGCGCAACATTTTCCTTCCGAGGTAAATATTAAAAGTTCAGTGTATGTCCAGTCGAAGCAACCCTCCAATATACTAACGCAAACATTCCGACGTTTCTCTGGCTACGTGACCTACATTTAAACGGCAAGGGAAGCCGATTCGCTAATCCTGGTTTGGCGCCATTGTCATCTGCTTTCGCCATTGTGCTGGTGGCAACCGAGGATCATCGAATTTCACGGAGATAATTCGGTGTTACATCATACTGCCCTGCTGATGTGCTGGAGGAATTTTTCGCTTGCATATCGTTTTCCCAAGGATCATCACAGCACTTAGTGACTTTCGACGCACTACGCTGCTGTATCAGCTGCAGTTTGCTGGACAAACCATTCATCGGGTGATTGCTGGCAAGAAGAGGGAGCTTCACAACAGTTTTGCTTTGGTGAGTGAACATTTTAGTATACTGCCGAAGCTAGGATTACAGAAAATACACATTTTAATTGGAATTCTATCCTCTTCGACTTTACCACCAATTTTACTGAGCCCTGATTGCCCGTTGGGCTATTCATATCTTCGATTGATTTTGGTTATTGGATCGATTGTCGGCGCCGGGTCTTTGGTGCCGCTGCTGGTTTCTCTGGGTGAGTTGCCACAGTATATGCCCGGCCGAAGCCGACCATATTTGGTTATTACACCACATCCTTTTCCTCTTCGTTGTTTTATATTTTGTCGTTCGAGCCTTTCCTACATTTGGATCACTTTGCTGAGCTTATATCGCCTGTTAAGCAACAATTATCATTATTCTGAGAATTTTGAGGTGCCTTCGCTGGGATTTCTCGCCGCTGCTGGTTTCTCTGGGTGAGTTGCCACAGTATATGCCCGGCCGAAGCCGACATTTTGGATATTACACCAATTGCTTTCCTCTTTGCTGCCTAAAATTTCGATCGAGCTTACCTGCATTGGACTATAGTTTGTGCAACACCGCAAGGATTATTCACTGTACTGGAGTACAGTTACCTTTCTGTCGGGTAAAATAATACAGTATATGCCTAGCGAAGCTAGGTCACCTTGCGGAGCACTACACCACCTCTCTTTCTTCCAATTTACCGTGACGAAATACAATGCCTGCTGCCGGCACTACAACTTCCAAGAAGCCACCGTCGATGAGGGCATTGACGGCACGGATGAAGGAGATCCAATTGTCCTTCAATGACATCTGGCGGTTTGTGCAGGTGTTCAAGGAATCCCATACCGCTACTGATGTCGATGTACGCCTGTGTAAGTTAGACGAGCTTTGGGAAGGTTTCAGTGAAACTTTGGTTGAAATCTTTTCCCATGACGACTACAATGCTGAAGGGAACTCTTGGGAAAAGGAGCGTATGGAGTTCAGTGACCGGTACTACGAGGTCAAGTCCTTCCTTATGGACAAGGCAGGAGCCGAATCTGTTGGAGCAGTCCCTCCGAGCTGGTGATTCGTCAATGCGGGGCGGTATCGATCACGTCCGTCTACCACAGATTAAGCTGCAGACTTTTAACGGCGATATAGACGAATGGCTGAGTTTTCGGGATCTGTTCACCTCGCTCATCCACTGGAAACCGGATCTTCCTGAAGTGGAGAAGTTCCACTACCTGAAGGGATGCTTACAAGGAGAACCCAAGAGTCTGATCGATCCGCTTCAGATTACTAAGGCCAACTATCAGGTGGCATGGGACTTGCTGTTGAAGCGGTACAACAACAGTAAGCAGCTGAAGAAACGGCAGGTGCAAGCACTCTTCAACCTTCCCACCCTTCCTAAGGAATCCGTTGCCGATCTGCACGTTCTCATTGAAGGTTTTGAGAGAATTGTGCAGACTCTTGACCAGATCATTCAGTCAGCCGACTACAAGGATCTTTTGCTGGTCAACATCCTCACTACACGATTGGATCCGGTCACTCGGAGGGGTTGGGAAGAGATCTCACCTATGAAGGAGACAGATACACTTGCAGATCTGTTTGACTTCTTGCGGCGTAGACTCCAGGTTTTGGATTGCTTGCCAACCAAGTCTGCTGACACTAGGGGTGCTCAGCAGCAGCAGCAAATTCAATCGAAACAAAGGCTTCCACCAGTGAAGACAAGTTACAGTTCAACCCATATGTCTGGAGGACGCTGTGTAGCTTGCTCATCAAATCATCCGCTTTACCAGTGCAGTGCATTCCAGCGCATGGAAGTTACGGAGAGGGACGGCCTTTTGAAAACTCATTCCCTCTGCCGGAATTGCTTCAGAACGGGACACCAAGCAAAAGAGTGCCAATCCAAATACTCTTGCCGGAGCTGCAAGGGTCGGCATCATACTCTTGTGTGCTTCAAGTCAGAAAGGGATACGGATAAGGACACGAAGGTTGCGGCAGTTGCTAGGGGCAACAAGCCTTCAGTTCCCACTGAATCATCAAATACTTCATCCCAAGTGGCTAACGTGGCAGCCACAGAAGTTTTGGTTGCTGGTGCGGCTCACCAGTATTCATCCCAGGTTCTTCTGGCTACAGCAATCGTCGTGATCGAGGACGACGATGGCAATCGGTTTCCGGCGCGTGCGCTGTTAGATTCGGGATCGGAAAGCAACTTCGTGACTGAGCGATTAAGTCAGCGCATGAAGGTAACTTGAAATCGAGTGGATATTTCTGTCGTCGGAATTGGACAAGCAGCTACCAAGGTCAAACACAGGATACAAGCGGTTTTACGGTCCCGGGTTTCTCAATACTCAAGAGAGTTGAGCTTCCTAGTCCTCCCAAAGGTAACGGTCAACCTTCCGACCACCACTATTAACACCGATAAGTGGGCAATTCCGGACAATATCCAGTTGGCAGATCCTGCATTTTTCGAATCTAAGGTGGTGGATCTTGTACTCGGGATCGAAGCGTTTTTCGATTTCTTCGAAACCGGAAGGAGAATTTCCCTGGGCGAACAATTACCGACTCTTAATGATTCCGTATTCGGCTGGGTCGTATGCGGAGGATTTTCGGTTTCTAGTCGATCACTGCACATCAACTGCAATATGTCGACAACGGAGGATTTGGACGCGCTGATGTCTCGATTTTGGTCTTGTGAGGAAGTCGAGTCTGGCAACACATTTTCGCTGGAAGAGAAACGCTGCGAAGAGTTGTTTCTGAACACGGTTAAAAGGGATGAAACCGGTCGGTACACAGTCTCCCTACCTAAGGATGAAGACGCTATCTCAAGGTTGGGCGAGTCAAGGGACATCGCACTCCGACGTCTTCAAGGAACCGAGCGTAGGTTGGCTAGGGACGAAAATCTACGGAAGCAGTACACTGATTTTATGGAGGAGTACCTGCATCTAGGTCATATGCGGAAGGTCGAAGAAGTTGCTACAGATTCAGTTAAACGGTGCTATTTGCCACACCATCCAGTGGTAAAGGATTCCAGTACCACTACCAAGGTACGGGTGGTATTCGACGCTTCCTGCAAGACTTCTTCCGGACTATCATTGAACGACGTGTTACTGGTGGGGCCGGTGATACAGGAGGACCTCCGTTCCATTATCCTACGCAGTCGGACAAAACAAATCATGCTCGTGTCCGACGTGGAAAAGATGTTCCGACAAATCAATGTTTGCCCAGAAGATCGACCGTTGCAGTGTATTCTCTGGCGAAACTCGTCTGCCGAGGAGATATCCACCTACGAGCTCAACACGGTGACATACGGTACTAAGCCAGCGCCATTTTTGGCCACCAGAACGCTAAAACAATTAGCACTGGATGAGGAGCGGTATCCACTAGCGGCCAAGGCAGCCATCGAGGATACCTATATGGATGACGTCATCACAGGAGCAGACGAGGTAAAAACAGCAATTGATTTGCGAGTGCAGTTAGAAGCAATGACGTCAAGCGGATGATTTCGTCTACGGAAGTGGGCGTCGAACTGTCCCGATGTACTGAACGGGATCGAGGAGGAAGAGCTTGCCATCCGATCACCTGAAGGCATTGTTTTGGATCCAGACCCTTCGATAAAAACTTTGGGACTGACCTGGATGCCAGTAACCGACACACTTAGGTTCCAGTTTACCATCCCTAATTTGAACACAGAAGTTCCTCTTACCAAACGGTGCGTGCTTTCGGTGATTGCTACATTGTTCGACCCATTAGGCCTGTTGGGCGCTGCTATCACTACAGCAAAGATCTTCATGCAGCTGCTGTGGACGTTGCGAGACGAAAATGACCAACGACTAGATTGGGACCAGCTGTTACCTCCAACGGTGGGTGAGGCCTGGAGAAAGTATCACGAGCAACTTCCACTGTTCAATGAAATCCGTATCGACCGCTGTGTTATCATCACAGACGCGGTATCTGTGGAGATCCATTGTTTTTCGGATGCCTCGGAGAAGGCATACGGAGCATGTCTGTATCTCAGGAGTGAGAATGCAGTCGGGGAGGTAAAGGTTAGGCTTTTGACCTCAAAATCAAAGGTTGCCCCCTTAAAATGTCAGACGATTCCTCGGCTGGAGTTGTGTGGTGCACTTTTAGCAGCACAACTCTACGAAAAGGTGGACAAGTCAATAAAAATCACGGTAAAATCATATTTCTGGACGGATTCAACCTGCGTCCTGCGTTGGCTTGCGGCTAATCCAACGACCTGGACCACCTTCGTCGCCAACCGAGTGGCAAAAATACAGTCCATTACACAAGGATCAAGATGGAGTCACGTACCTGGTATCCAGAATCCGGCAGATCTTGTTTCGAGAGGGATTTCGCCAAATGACATCGTTCTGAATACGTTTTGGTGGCAAGGACCGAGCTGGTTAGAGAAGACGGAAGAGCATAGGCCTCTCTTACCAGATAATCTACTGACAAATGAGGGAGACGAGGAGAAACGACACACGGTGCTAGCTGGAACGGTTTCAACAATCGCCGAATTCAACCAATTATACCTTGGCAAATTTTCGTCGTACAGTGACCTTCTTCGTCGAACTGCCTACTGGCTGCGTCTGATTAAACTTCTACGAACCCCGCGGAAGGATAGAAAAGCCCCTACGTTCCTGTCTACTGAAGAGCTAAAAGAGGCGGAAAACACTCTGGTTCGATTGGTTCAGAGGGAGGTGTTCGTTGAGGAATGGAAGGCGCTCTCCAAGGAAAATGCGGTTTCCAAGAGCTCGCCGCTTCGATGGTTTAATCCGTTTGTCTCCCAAGACCAGTTGATCAGACTTGGCGGTCGTTTAAAGCATTCGATGGAGTCTGAAAACACCAAACATCCGGCCGTTTTACCCCCTCGGCACATATTTACACGCTTGCTGTTACGGTATTACCATGAACGACTTCTGCACGCTGGACCACAGTTGCTGTTGGGAGTTGTTAGGCTTCGATTTTGGTCGCTGGGAGGCAGGAGTGTAGTTCGGCACATTATCCATCAGTGTCATATATGCTTCCGATCGAAACCATCGACCGTACAGCAGTTTATGGGGGATCTACCAGCTTCACGGGTCACCGTATCCCGTCCAATTTCTCGCACAGGTGTCGACTACTTTGGACCCCTCTATGTGAGACCAGCTCCAAGGCGTACGGCAGTTAAGGCTTACGTTGCTATATTCGTGTGTCTGTGTACCAAGGCAGTGCATCTCGAATTGGTCACAGATTTATCCACAGATCGATTTCTACAGGCACTACGGTGTTTTGTTGCCAGAAGAGGACGATGTACGGATATATATTCCGACAACGGCACTAATTTTGTCGGCGCTCGCAATAAACTGCAAGAATTCCTGAGATTGCTTAAAGATAGCCATCATAACGACATTGTGTCCAAGCAATTAGCCAAGGAAGGGATCCAATGGCACTTTAGCCCGCCGAGTGCGCCACATTTTGGCGGTATTTGGGAGGCCGCAGTCCGATCAGCAAAAATTCATCTGCTAAAGGTGGTAGGCGAAACTCCTGTGTCCCCAGAGGACATGAACACGCTATTAGTCCAAGTTGAAAGATGCCTGAATTCTCGCCCGCTCACACCCATGTCTGATGATCCGAATGATCTGCAGCCACTAACCCCCGCACATTTTCTGATTGGAGAATCTCTCCACGCTGTTCCCGATCCAGATTTATCAAGCATTCCAATGAATCGTCTCACCCAATGGCAGTTAACCCAACAAAGACTGCAGAACTTCTGGAAAAGGTGGCGCAGAGAATATCTGTGTCAACTTCAAGGCAGAACCAAACGATGGAAACCGGCTGTTCGTATCGACATTGGAAAACTAGTCGTTATTAAAGATGATAATCAACCTCCAATGCGATGGAAAATGGGTAGAATCGTGCAAACTCACCCTGGCGACGATGGAACCGTGCGAGTAGTTACACTGAAAACCGCTACTGGAATGCTAACTCGTCCGGTCGAAAAGCTTTGTCTGCTACCTATTTCGGATGACAACGACGACATACAGCCAACAGAAGTCCACCATCAGCAATCCTAGCACCCTTTCCTTATTCCTGTCCTATCGAAGAGGATTTTTTTTTTCATTTTCAGAAATCTACGATATTTCTGGGTGGGTGAGGATGTTCGCAAACAAGAGCACCCCGAGCACTACAACCTTGCATAACCATCCTCTCTAAAAACTTGATCGTCATCTCGCCAATACCATCATCATGCGTACACCGATCAACAAATTAATCCGAAATAGAACGGGGAATGAAGGAAGGATACATCACACTACACAGCAGGCTGAGCGAGATCGGTATCATCATCGTCATCACCATCTACCTGATAACGGGTGCGATAAGGAAGGCGGATAGGCGAGGCTCTCTTGTTATCACTCGGTATCAAAAACATCGCAGGAGAGTGAGTGATCTTGATCGTGCTGCTGTGGTCGACCGATGACTTGCTCTGGAGGATTGCGCCAGTCTGGAAATCTACCTCACCTAGGTCACACTCAAATGGGCGCGAGTCCCGCACGTAAAATTGTATATTTTGTGATATAGAAATTAAGATTAATTTGTAGTTAAGAATAAATGTCAGCATGCAGTTTGTTTGTCCGTTTAAAATAAATTAGTTTGTTCGGTAATAAAATTGTGTTAGTGTAACAAGTGCGTTGTGTTCCTGGAGAGAACTTTTGTGCCCTGGTTCACGTTTCGGCACCGGTTGGGAAGATTCCCACTTCATCCAAGTACGGCTGCGAGGATTTGCATGTTGGTTGCATGCCCCTTCTCCGTACGTCTGTGCCTACCCAATCGATGTTGGTTCTGGGACATCCGCCACTCACCGCTATCGAAGACCCCATCAAGGTAACGTCAAGAACCCAACACATTCTTTTTATTCTTTTGATCCATTTCATTAATTTGATGCATTGTATTCAATAGATGAATTAAATTAATTTGATTCATTTGATTCATTTGATTAATTTGATTCATTTGATTCATGAGATTCATGTGATTTATTTGATTCATTTGATTCATTTGATTCATTTGATTCATTTGATTCATTTGATTCATTTGATTCATTTGATTCATTTGATTCATTTGATTCATTTGATTTATTTGATTCATTTGATTCGTGTGATTCATGCGATTCATTTCATTCATATGAATCATTTGATTCATTTGATTCATTTGATTCATTTGATTCATTTGATTCATTTGATTCATTTGCTTCATTTGAATCATTTGATTCATTTGATTCATTTGATCCATTTGATTCGTTTGATTCATTTGATTCAATTGATTGATTTGATATATTTGATTCATTTGATTCATTTGATTCCTTTGATTCATTTGATTCATTTTATCCATTTGATTCATTTGATTCATTTGATTCATTTGATTCATTTGATTTATTTGAATCATTTGATTCATTTGATTCATTTGATTCATTTGATTCATTTGATTTATTTGATTCATTTGATTCGTGTGATTCATGCGATTCATTTCATTCATATGAATCATTTGATTCATTTGATTCATTTGATTCATTTGATTCATTTGATTCATTTGATTCATTTGATTCATTTGATTCATTTGATTCATTTGATTCATTTGCTTCATTTGAATCATTTGATTCATTTGATTCATTTGATCCATTTGATTCGTTTGATTCATTTGATTCAATTGATTCATTTGATATATTTGATTCATTTGATTCATTTGATTCCTTTGATTCCTTTGATTCCTTTGATTCATTTGATTCATTTGATTCATTTGATTCATTTGATTCATTTTATCCATTTGATTCATTTGATTCATTTGATTCATTTGATTCATTTGATTCATTTGATTCATTTGATTCATTTGATTCATTTGATTCATTTGATTCATTTGATTCATTTGATTCATTTGATTCATTTGATTCATTTGATTCATTTGATTCATTTGATTCATTTGATTCATTTGCTTCATTTGATTCATTTGATTCATTTGATCCATTGGATTCATTTGATTCATTTGATTCATTTGATTCATTTGATTCATTTGATTCATTTGATTCATTTGATTCATTTGATTCATTTGATTCATTTGACTCATTGGATTCATTTGATTCATTTGATTCATTTGATTCATTTGATTCATTTGATTCATTTGATTAATTTGATTAATTTGATTAATTTGATTCCTTTGATTCATTTGATTCATTTGATTCATTTGATTCATTTGATTCATTTGATTCATTTGAATCATTTGATTCATTTGATTCATTTGATTCATTTGATTTATTTGATTCATTTGATTCATTTGATTCATTTGATTCATTTGATTCATTTGATTCATTTGATTCATTTGATTCATTTGATTCATTTGATTCATTTGATTCATTTGATTCATTTGATTCATTTGATTCATTTGATTCATTTGATTCATTTGATTCATTTGATTCATTTGATTCATTTGATTCATTTGATTCATTTGATTCATTTGATTCATTTGATTCATTTGAATCATTTGATTCATTTGATTCATTTGATTCATTTGATTCTTTTGATTCTTTTTATTCATATCTTTAATTTTATGCATTTCATGTTCAGTCATTCGTTATATTTCATTCAATTTGTTAATATGAGTCAATTTATTTTATTAATCTTATAACTATTTCCAAATATAATCTTAATTTTTATTTAATAACCTAATCTAATTTGATTCGTGTATTTTATAATTTTGATTTATATTAATTTTTCTACTTATTTTATTAATTTAAAAAACTATTATTTCATTTTTTGTTTTACTTTTTTATTTCGGTCGTTTTGTTGATTTCCATAATTTATTCAGTTTATTCGAGATTTTATTCGTGCAAGACTAGAAACTGTTTTCATCCCACCTCTAGTTGGGTGCCTAGTTCTCGTGAGTTCTGCAAACTAACCCAATAGTGAAATGTGTAAGAAATGTCTCATCTCACTGATAGGTGGATTAAATCGGTTTTTATAGCTTTATTTGCATAAAAAATTTCCTCGCATTTTAAATTTGCTCCTTCTATAGAAATGTCTTTTATGGTAGATGCTTGGAAAATGTTTTGATTTTGGTCAGAACCAGAAATTAAGTTTACTGACTCCTCGAATATTTTGGAAATTTTTGTATTTGGAGGTCTATTTGGTAACCTAACTCTAAAAATTGATTTTTGGGTGGAAGAAAGCTTAATGTCCTGCATTAAGGAAATCGCATTTTTCCTTCTACGTTTGAATGTATCCTGTACATACAGAAAATCATTCAGTTTATCAAATGTTTCTTCATTCGTGCGTTTTTTCGATGTTATTGAAGGACTTTTATCTGATATAAGATGGTTAATCGGTGTAGAGCACCGTGGTACTTTAGTATTATTCGAACTGTAAACTCTGTTTTGTAAACCAGTTGACGGAATTTGTTTTAAATGTGCTCCAGCACTCAAAAAATGATCTTTTTCCAATTCATTGATCACTCTAATAATTTTTTTTTTCTACCATGACCCATTTTAAGACCGATTGTTTCGAAATACTGTTTTATTTCTGAGAATTTACCTTCTACAGTAGCATTACTTTTTATAAGATTCTTATCCGATTCAGTATTTCGTTCATATGGATGAATCCAAAATTATTTATTTCGCGGTCCCAATTAGAAAATTGTTCACTGGAACTCTGTGTAGTCAAGACCCATTAATAGATAACTTTCAATCCAAATAATATTATATCCGAACAATTATTTAGCTCACTTTCACGTAAATTCCAGCTCTAATAAGTGTTCGCGCACTAGTAAGCAAACGAATAGCACAAGTTTAGTTCCTTGGGAAAGTTTGTTTCGTGACACCGTTTCTCACCTTAACCCTTTTTGCGTTTAGTCAGAGATTTTGGAAAATTTTACTAATTCCTCCTACACTCCGTGTGTTCAAAAACTACCTTTTTGAACCCTTGATTCTTTTTCGACTATTTAGTTGGGCGCCAATTGCTACTGGCTGGCATATGGCCAGCCTTTGAAAAGCCCCTAGTCCCTGGTCAAGCCACGGGGACCGTCTGGGGTGGACTCTCACGGTCTCTTCTCTGGCTAGCTCGATCGTGAAAGCACGAAGACTTTCAGGGTCGGCTCCGGGGCCTACTTTAGGATCAAGAGTTCGGTTGATTAATGTCACTAACTTCACTTCACTTTAGTACATTTATTCACTTAACCTAGTGTGTGTGTAGGTGTGTACTCACAGTCGGCCGACTTTTCTCCTAGGGCTTTCCTTGGAGCGGGGAAATACGTGAGTGATTCTGGTGGGTTATTTCTTCCTGTGCGTGCTATCTCCAAAGCAAGGTTATTGTCGCGATTGAAGAATCCTGCTGTACGATAAGAGAGTCGGGATATACTCGATACACGTGGTGTTTCTGCTGTCTTATCACGTGTAGTGTGGTGGTTGGATGGATTACCAGGCCGCCGTTGCCTCCTGAGGGTGGTCGACACCGGCGCGAAGGCGGGTACCGTTGGTATTATATTGGTGTATGGTTTTTATCGTTGGTCTCTCCAATGAACTGGGGCGGCTGCACGACACAGCGGATGACGGGCAATGTAGACGGCGAACCGCGGAGCGGTTTCAATGACTGGAGTCAGTACGTGGCTGGTAGGCACAGCTGGTAATTAGGTGGTACAATAGTGGGTCCTGGTACGGTTGGATGAGAAATTCATTTAAACCTGACTCACCAGTCACAACTATAATAATTTTTCCAATTTTCCAACAATTTTTGTACCTGACTCGTGGACTCGTCCTCGCTGTAGGTTACTCACTTTATCACTTGTCAACTTAGTTTGAATAGAATTAATCTGGTTGTGTTGAAGGTTGGAATGGAAATGTCTCAGTACCTCATTTTACATACTTTTAATAACTCCTTTCTCTCCCTTTATCAGCTAGCTATCTCTCTCCCTTTCAATTTCCGTATTTAATGAATTATTAAGCCATTGCACTGAAACTTTGGTACCAACTTCGCAGAGAAATAGTGTGTAGTGTGTCGTGTATGTTAACAATTTTAGTACAAAGGAAGTAAATTTAGTACAATATATTTTAAATTGATCGTTAGTGACGTACGTTTTAATTGACATTTTATTTAATTACATTTTATACCTATGACTACTATTTAGATTATTTTAATATTATTTATTTTTTTGAAACGCATGTCCATGAATTTTATAACTAACATTTAAGCCTAATATTTTCAAACGATGATATTTTTGTTCTCTTGCATGGATATAAGATGCGGAACGGTAACACGACAGCACAGCTCGCAGTAATGCATTGCAGCACCATCTTCACGGTTACAAATAGGACATTTGTTCAAATCAATAATCAAATTTTGTATAATTAAATTTTGAATATTGATACGTTTTTGGACAGGATCAAGAACAATAGTTGGTTTATTTGATTGCAAAGCTTCCAGATACATTTCCGCATTATGAAGTACGAAAATACTGCAATTATGACTATCTTTTTGTTTTTCACTGCGAAGTTGGCTCATAACCCATTGCCCTACTTTATGGTTTGTAGCTATATCAATACCATTCTTCGAGTAGTAATTTAAACTTTGTTTGAAACTATTTAACAAGTTCCGAGTTGTACTATCTGTAAAAATTCCGGAATCTAGATAACAGAATTGCCTACATTTAAAATTGATTATTACGAGAGAATAATGATTATTATTGAATATAGGTGCGAGTACAACGTCAAAGTTTAAAATTTTATCCACAAAAGCATACAAATTTACAACTTTCCATGAATTATTTTCTTGAATCGTGTGTAGATAATGAAACTATGGTAATATCATGAAAAGGTTTTGTTACCAATTTTAATGCAATCTCCAGAACAGTATCTGATAACCAGTGATTTCCATCCAAGGTTTTAAAATCCATAATAGACAGTTGCAAAACTTCTTTCAAACCAGAAGATTCATGTCCAACAAATAAATTGACGCGATCGTTAAAACAATAATAATAGAGTACATTTTTTATAGCTTTATTTGCATAAAAAATTTCCTCGCGTTTTAAATTTGCTCCTTCTATAGAAATGTCTTTTATGGTAGATGCTTGGAAAATGTTTTGATTTTGGTCAGAATCAGAAATTAAGTTTACTGACTCCTCGAATATTTCGGAAATTTTTGTATTTGGGGGTCTATTTGGTAACCTAGCTTTAATAATTGATTTTTGGGTGGAAGAAAGCTTAATGTCCTGCATTAAGGAAATCGCATTTTTCCTTCTACGTTTGAATGTATCCTGTACATACAGAAAATCATTCAGTTTATCAAATGTTTCTTCATTCGTGCGTTTTTTCGATGTTATTGAAGGACTTTTATCTGATATAAGATGGTTAATCGGTGTAGAGCACCGTGGTACTTTAGTATTATTCGAACTGTAAACTCTGTTTTGTAAACCAGTTGACGGAATTTGTTTTAAATGTGCTCCAGCACTCAAAAAATGATCTTTTTCCAATTCATTGATCACTCTAATAATTTTTTTCTACCATGACCCATTTTAAGACCGATTGTTTCGAAATACTGTTTTATTTCTGAGAATTTATCTTCTACAGTAGCATTACTTTTTCTAAGATTCTTATCCGATTCAGTATTTCGTTCATATGGATGAATCCAAAATTATTTATTTCGCGGTCCCAATTAGAAAATTGTTTACTGGAACTCTGTGTAGTCAAGACCCATTAATAGATAACTTTCAATCCAAATAATATTATATCCGAACAATTATTTAGCTCACTTTCACGTAAATTCCAGCTCTAATAAGTGTTCGCGCACTAGTAAGCAAACGAATAGCACAAGTTTAGTTCCTTGGGAAAGTTTGTTTCGTGACACCGTTTCTCACCTTAACCCTTTTTGCGTTTAGTCAGAGATTTTGGAAAATTTTACTAATTCCTCCTACACTCCGTGTGTTCAAAAACTACCTTTTTGAACCCTTGATTCTTTTTCGACTATTTAGTTGGGCGCCAATTGCTACTGGCTGGCATATGGCCAGCCTTTGAAAAGCCCCTAGTCCCTGGTCAAGCCACGGGGACCGTCTGGGTGGACTCTCACGGTCTCTTCTCTGGCTAGCTCGATCGTGAAAGCACGAAGACTTTCAGGGTCGGCTCCGGGGCCTACTTTAGGATCAAGAGTTCGGTTGATTAATGTCACTAACTTCACTTCACTTTAGTACATTTATTCACTTAACCTAGTGTGTGTGTGTAGGTGTGTACTCACAGTCGGCCGACTTTTCTCCTAGGGCTTTCCTTGGAGCGGGGAAATACGTGAGTGATTCTGGTGGGTTATTTCTTCCTGTGCGTGCTATCTCCAAAGCAAGGTTATTGTCGCGATTGAAGAATCCTGCTGTACGATAAGAGAGTCGGGATATACTCGATACACGTGGTGTTTCTGCTGTCTTATCACGTGTAGTGTGGTGGTTGGATGGATTATCAGGCCGCCGTTGCCTCCTGAGGGTGGTCGACACCGGCGCGAAGGCGGGTACCGTTGGTATTATATTGGTGTATGGTTTTTATCGTTGGTCTCTCCAATGAACTGGGGCGGCTGCACGACACAGCGGGTGACGGGCAATGTAGACGGCGAACCGCGGAGCGGTTTCAATGGCTGGAGTCAGTACGTGGCTGGTAGGCACAGCTGGTAATTAGGTGGTACAATAATGGGTCCTGGTACGGTTGGATGAGAAATTCATTTAAACTTGACTCACCAGTCACAACTATAATAATTTTTCCAATTTTCCAACAATTTTTGTACCTGACTCGTGGACTCGTCCTCGCTGTAGGTTACTCACTTTATCACTTGCCAACTTAGTTTGAATAGAATTAATCTGGTTGTGTTGAAGGTTGGAATGGAAATGTCTCAGTACCTCATTTTACATACTTTTAATAACTCCTTTCTCTCCCTTTATCAGCTAGCTATCTCTCTCCCTTTCAATTTCCGTATTTAATGAATTATTAAGCCATTGCACTGAAACTTTGGTGCCAACTTCGCAGAGAAATAGTGTGTAGTGTGTCGTGTATGTTAACAATTTTAGTACAAAGGAAGTAAATTTAGTACAATATATTTTAAATTGATCGTTAGTGACGTACGTTTTAATTGACATTTTATTTAATTACATTTTATACCTATGACTACTATTTAGATTATTTTAATATTATTTATTTTTTTGAAACGCATGTCCATGAATTTTATAACTAACATTTAAGCCTAATATTTTCAAACGATGATATTTTTGTTCTCCTGCATGGATATAAGATGCGGAAAGGTAACACGACAGCACAGCTCGCAGTAATGCATTGCAGCACCATCTTCACGGTTACAAATAGGACATTTGTTCAAATCAATAATCAAATTTTGTATAATTAAATTTTGAATATTGATACGTTTTTGGACAGGATCAAGAACAATAGTTGGTTTATTTGATTGCAAAGCTTCCAGATACATTTCCGCATTATGAAGTACGAAAATACTGCAATTATGACTATCTTTTTGTTTTTCACTGCGAAGTTGGCTCATAACCCATTGCCCTACTTTATGGTTTGTAGCTATATCAATACCATTCTTCGAGTAGTAATTTAAACTTTGTTTGAAACTATTTAACAAGTTCCGAGTTGTACTATCTGTAAAAATTCCGGAATCTAGATAACAGAATTGCCTACATTTAAAATTGATTATTACGAGAGAATAATGATTATTTTTGAATATAGGTGCGAGTACAACGTCAAAGTTTAAAATTTTATCCACAAAAGCATACAAATTTACAACTTTCCATGAATTATTTTCTTGAATCGTGTGTAGATAATGAAACTATGGTAATATCATGAAAAGGTTTTGTTACCAATTTTAATGCAATCTCCAGAACAGTATCTGATAACCAGTGATTTCCATCCAAGGTTTTAAAATCAATAATAGACAGTTGCAAAACTTCTTTCAAACCAGAAGATTCATGTCCAACAAATAAATTGACGCGATCGTTAAAACAATAATAATAGAGTACATTTTTTATAGCTTTATTTGCATAAAAAATTTCCTCGCGTTTTAAATTTGCTCCTTCTATAGAAATGTATTTTATGGTAGATGCTTGGAAAATGTTTTGATTTTGGTCAGAATCAGAAATTAAGTTTACTGACTCCTCGAATATTTCGGAAATTTTTGTATTTGGGGGTCTATTTGGTAACCTAGCTTTAATAATTGATTTTTGGGTGGAAGAAAGCTTAATGTCCTGCATTAAGGAAATCGCATTTTTCCTTCTACGTTTGAATGTATCCTGTACATACAGAAAATCATTCAGTTTATCAAATGTTTCTTCATTCGTGCGTTTTTTCGATGTTATTGAAGGACTTTTATCTGATATAAGATGGTTAATCGGTGTAGAGCACCGTGGTACTTTAGTATTATTCGAACTGTAAACTCTGTTTTGTAAACCAGTTGACGGAATTTGTTTTAAATGTGCTCCAGCACTCAAAAAATGATCTTTTTCCAATTTATTGATCACTCTAATAATTTTTTTCTACCATGACCCATTTTAAGACCGATTGTTTCGAAATACTGTTTTATTTCTGAGAATTTATCTTCTACAGTAGCATTCCTTTTTCTAAGATTCTTATCCGATTCAGTATTTCGTTCATATGGATTACCTAAAACCGGAATCCATAACGTTAATAAATATAAGAACGTTTGCAGAAAGGATATGCGAGACTCAACATTAGGTGTTTTCAAATTTGCTGAATTAATTGCTCTATTTAGTAAATTATTTAAACCTTTATAAAAAGGATTTTGTTTGTACTGCGTCGTACTAATTTTATCTGGAACGAAATCAGTTTCCATATAATGATTCTCTTGAATTTTATTATCGGTAAATTTATGTTTTAGTTTTAAGTACAAATAAGCCTCACTGTAAGCGAGAGTGGATTCATCGCTTATGAGGAATAAGCAAAAATTATACCAATAACTTTTTAAGTCATCATACCAGACATTATGATGTTGAATGCTCAGTGGTTGAAATGTGCATTCGGTTCGAGCAGATTGAGTCGTTTGGAGGATTGGTGGTCTCCGAGAGCAGATGCGAATATTTCTGAAGTATCCAATAAAGGGAGATTGTAGCTGTGAAACTTAAAAATATTGTCACTACTCTAGCATATTTTCCTAATGTATTGTATATCATAACTACATACAGGTATACCTCGATTTAACATACATTTTCCGATTCCATCATGTACGTTAAATTGAATTTAATGTAAATTCGAAACACAAAAGAAATATTTGTTTTCGAATAGAATTCTTTTTTATTCATCACACGAAATATTTACGAGGATATTACTGATTGTATCCACCTAACAGTGACATAGAAACCACATATTCACAATTAAACAATTAGATTGTTCTTCTGAACATAAACAACATATTTATCTTAACCTTGCCAAGTATTCGCCATTTCTAACAGATATTCATTTCATAAATTTCGTCGCAAAATTTTCTCAGAATTCAGGATAACTTATAAGAATAGTCAACAAATTTGGATTAACCATTGTGTACATGAAGAGCACAATGCCTAATTTTAGTAAGTAAGAAAATTTGTGTTTCTATTTTGTCTCATCTTTATCTTGGTAGACCAACCTGTCCGTCAGATAATCGCAGAATTCAAAAAGAGAACACTACTTGAGTTCACGAGCAAACGACTAGTCACGAAGTTTTGTAAGCACAGGAGTTCTACTTGCAGAAAAAAACAACCAAATAGAGCCATTGTAGCGCTATAGGGAAAAGTTTAATTAAATCATTTTGTGCACGACAGATACAATACCTCAGTTTAAAAGTCGAACTCATCAGAATGAATATGACATTTTAATTACAATACAAAAATATTTTTAAAAAAATTGTTTAATCCTTATGTACGACGAGGAGGTGGAATTCACTGGAATGTTGATGTCACTATTATCGATCTCCAAAATAGCCGCGTAGCATGTGATGTCTAAAGGCAAGAATTGATCCACTGGTTTCCTGCTCCCACGTTGTAACAGGTGACAAAGACGGAAATCTTTTCATTATTTGGATCTATCTCTTTTTTACATATTTTATTAGCCTATTATTTATTGGATCTATATCCTAGATTTCTACTTAAACGTGAACATTTATTATGGTACTCCTGGGGGCCAAGTATCCAGTCCTCGATCATCTTAAATTGTACGCAAATGCCAGTACAGTTTATTAGAATCCCAATCTCTACTAACGACCATTCTCTACCCGTTGCAGTTGTTAATAGTAATATATCCAGATATACAGAATACGCAGTAATATGTGAATAATATAATCACAATCAGTGTCGGACTAACATTGCTTTTGTGTGCTTCTTCTGTTTGGATTAAGTAATGACTGGCACCGGTATTGATAAATAAACACCGTGAGCTTACCAGGAGTCGTACATTGAAGGAAGACTTGTATCTTCCATCATTATCGTCTATTGCATTTTTTTGCAAGAGGAATCGATCCATAATGAAGTTTTTTTTGAAAAATGTCCACATGCACTGAGAAATTCACCTGTTCAATACAGCCTGAAAAAAGATATTATCTTTAGCAAGAATCGAGCTTACGTTCTTTCAAGCTCTAGTTGGGTGCGTTAACATCGAGAGACTGTCATGACTTCATTACAAATTTCCAACAGTTTCGTAATAACTGCTACAGCCCCAATGCCTATTAGTGGAACTCACCGTCCGCCAATATCTCGTCATCTCCCTATACCTTCCATCAACCATATCTTTCCAGTTATCTATTTTCAACTTACACATAAAAACCCATAAAACTATTATCAGGAAATAACTCGAACCACAAATTCATGTATTCATTTTGCTGTGCGGTGTGAAAATAAGAATCATAAATTCCAGTACGGCTTTAGACAGGGTTGTAGTACCTTGATTGCACTAACTGAATTAATCGATTCTATTGCAAAAGAAATTGACGAAAAAAAGTTGTTGGCGCCCTTCTCCTGGATTTAAAAAAAGCGTTTGATACACTAGATCACTCTATTTTGTTAGGAAAGTTAGAATGTTATGGTATAAGGGGTTTAGCCAATGATCTAATTCGCAGCTATTTGACGAATAGGATTCAATGCGTGTCTATTGGAAATGTATCTAGCATCGAAATAGGAGTTCCGCAGGGCAGCAATATTGGTCCATTGCTATTCTTGCTTTATATAAACGATTTAGGAAGGCTTAAATTAAAAGGTACACCTCGTCTTTTTGCAGATGATACCGCCTTGTTTTATCCAAACACCAGCTGTAGTGGTATTGTGCGAGATATGGAAGATGATTTAAAATTGCTTATAAAATATTTCAACGCTAACCTTCTCTCCTTAAATTTATCCAAAACCAAATATATGATTTTCCATTCATTTAGAAGATCTATAGCCCAACACCCTGACCCGTGTACTGAAAACTACATGATCGAGGAGACGAAAGTCTTCAAATACCTGGGTCTTTGTCTTGATTCCACACTTTCTTGGAACGACCATATAAAATCACTTGAAAAAAAGATCGCTTCATTATGAAGTTCTCCAATGCCATATTCATTCTCTTTTAAATTACCATGTATCACTGTGGGGGTATACCAGCATATCCAATTTAAAAAAGCTTCAAACACTTCAGAATAGATGCCTTAAAATAATATTCAAGAAGCCAATCATGTATCCAACTATCCTGCTTTATACTAATAATTCTCATAACATATTGCCCTTGCTTGGATTGACTGAATTACAAGCAATATTGTATGTTTTTAATGCACAGTACAACCCTCTAGCACATAATAACATACGGTTTACTACAGGCATTCGTATGTATACCACTAGGCAAGCCAATAATTTACAACGCACCAGGGCTTTCAGCAACCTTGGTCAGAAACGCATTTCCTTTGCCGGGCCAACGATTTTCAATCAGCTTCCTACTGAGTTAAGACAGATAACAAATCGCATCCATTTTGAAACAAGCTTAAAACGTTATTTGAAAAATAAAATTAGTGTGTTTTTAATATGAACTTAACATGAACTGCATAAACTTGATGTTCCCCCAAAAAGCTTTCTTTCTTTTATTTTCCATTTTCTTAGAATGTTAATATTAAATTTAAATTTAGTTTAAATAGTTTAGTTTAAAATCCGAATCTATTTAATATTAATACTACAGCGGGCCCCTTAAAAGGAATTATCGTTCCACTGGGTGCTCTTTGTAGCTATTATTTGTACATTATACTGTAATGTTTGTGCCGGTTACTTTCACGTGTTAATTTTGTCTATTTTTTTCGTTCTCAGCGTCTTCGCGAATACCTTTTTTCATTTTTGTGCTCACCTTTTTTTTGTACGCTGAGAACTGATGTGTCCACTACCAGAGGGCTCTCTTTGCGAGCCTTTTGGTGTGGGGGTGAGAGGCGGGCTATTAAAAAAAAACATAATCTAGCGAAAAAACGAAAATAAATTATGTTTCTTTAAGCATTGGAAGTGGATCATAGAATAAAATTGATATTGATTCTTAACATTTCGTTTTAGTAACATTGACATTAAAATTTTTTTGCATGTATGTTACATCGAGGTAAAAATTACGTTAATTCGAAATATGTTAAATCGAGGGTATGTTAAATCGTAAGTATGTTAAATCGAGGTATACCTGTATACCGACTATTCAGAACAGAGATTTTCAAATTCTGTTATAAGATCGAGAAGAAATATAGCACAGTTGTAGTGAATAAATTAATTGCGAATAAGGGCCAATACTGCTGGCATCTTTTATCATATTTATTAATAGTCGATTGATCCGCTTTAGACCTTAACTCCGCTAGCGAATGACGGATCTCAATAGTAGCATGTCTGTAATAATATACGTACATGGAACTATTGAGAACCAGAGCTACAGGTCCAAAGCCCTGGTAAAGGAGGATGGTTGTGATGATCTGGGCCGAGGTCACCAAGTAAAGCAAGGTAGGTCATAACCCCAATTCCAAGGCGTGAAGCGACCCGTGCCGAGGGATGAGTGATCGAGGGGGTGAAAAAGATGCTCGATCGTTAACGGAGCCTGTGGGGTACCTGGGCAACCCCCACCGTAAGCGTCCCTTACCACGTTAATGCGGAGCTCTGGCGTGGCGGACATCTATTCTCGCGCTACTCGTGGGATTAAACAGAAAATAAAAATAAACAGTCGGAGGTGCCAAACCCCTTCGCTAGAGGTGGTTTGGCGAGGTCTCCCCCCGTGGGGAGAGTAGTGGAGCGATGAGTGCTGCATCTGAAAGCACCAGTGACCCCCCAGCAGCGGTAGGAAATAGCCCTACCAACGCACCGGACGGGCCATTATTGGCGATGCGCAAAGTGGTGGAGCAGCTCGATGCAATAATCGAGTACACTAGCGCAAAGCAAAACATAAGCAAGGAGTTAAAACAGAGTCTCCTGGAACTCCGAAAAACTTTTCGTGTCGCAAGACAGAAACAGCAGGCTTATGCCAAGAGGGTGGAATGTTGGGAGAAGTCCGACAGAGAAACCCAGACAGTGGCCTCCAAGAGGGAGGGAAAAGAGAAGGTCGATACGGGCACTCAGACAGTGGGCTTCACCTTCTATGGAGCAGCCACGTCGCTCGAAGCGGCGGCCGAGTTCCCCTCGAAGGGAAAAGGCAAGGGTAAGGGCAATCGCAAGACGTCTTCGAATGCGAAGCGCCCTAGGAAGTCGCCAGGTGAGGGTGCAAAAACCGACACCACACGGCGTGCAACCGTTAAGGCCAAACGCCGTCTGGCCGAGGTAAGCGAGGGCGAGAGTGACCTCGCTGAGCAGAGCGTTGGTACCAGCAACCCGGCGCGACCGGGGCAGGGGGACCCAAACCCCTGGACGCTGGTCACCAAGAAAAAGCCGGCACCGACACAGGAGGTACCGCGGCCCGCGAAGAAGGCCAAGGACAGAGGCGAGGCCTTGCGGTTGAAAACCGACAAGGACAAATATGCCGATGTCCTAAAGTCGATGAAGGCAGCCGAAAGCCTTTCGGCCCTTGGGCAAGATGTGCGTAGCGTGAGACGCACCAACACGGGAGAAATGCTTCTGGTGCTGAAGCGAGGCGCACAATCTAGTGCGGTATACAAGGCCTTGGCCCAAGAGGTCCTTGGTGAGGGCGCCCAAGTCAGGTCGCTAGGGGCGGAAATGACTCTCCAGTGCAAGATCTGGACAAGTTCACGACCGCAGAAGACGTCGTCGCAGCCGTTAAGGAACATTGCGACGTCACAATCGAGCGGGCCTCTGTGCGATTGAGAGATGGACCCTCTGGCACACAAGTAGCCTACCTCAGGCTGCTGAAGGCGGATGCCAAAAAGGTAACCGAGAAAGGGAAGCTGAAGATCGGCTGGTCGGTATGCCCTATTAGCATACCCCAGCCGCCTTCAGTGGATAGGTGCTATCGGTGCCTTGAATCCGGCCACAAAGCCTACGAGTACAAGGGCATAGATAGGAGCAAACTATGTCGTCGCTGTGGCGAGGAGGGACATAAAGAGCGGGGTTGCACGAATGCACACAAGTGCCTTATCTGCACCGCTAAGAAGCAAGCCCATAAACATGCTATGGGCGGACCTTCGTGTCCTTCGGTGAGTTAAATAAGAAGAAGCCGTGAACGTCACACAGCTAAATCTTAACCATTGTGCAGCAGCCCAACAGCTGCTGTGGCAGTCGGTCTCGGAGTCGAGGACAGATGTCGCCCTCTTATCAGACCCGTACCGCATCCCTGCCGGCAACGGCCATTGGGTGTCGGACGGGTCTGGAATGGTGGCAATCTGTACAACGGGACGGTTCCCGGTTCAAGAGGTAATACACCCCTCCGCCGAGGGTGTGGCGATTGCCAAGATCAATGGTGTGTTCTATTGCAGCTGCTACGCGCCACCAAGGTGGCCAATAGAACAGTTCAACCAGATGATCGACAGGCTCTCGTCGGACCTAGTGGGCCGGAAACCGGTAGTCATAGCGGGAGACTTTAACGCTTGGGCAGTGGAGTGGGGCAGCCGCTGTACAAATAGCAGGAGTCAAGCGCTAATGGAGGCGCTTGCGAAACTCGATACTGTGCTAGCTAATAATGGCTCCGCTAGTACATTCCGTAGAAACGGAGTGGAGGCGTGGATTGACCTAACATTTGCCAGCCCGAGTCTGGCTCCAGGCATCAAATGGAGGGTAGACGAAGGCTACACCCATAGCGATCATTTAGCAATCCGCTTTAAGATCAACTATGGTGTGCAGCATCCGAGGGCGGGAGATCCCTGTCAGGTACGCGGGTGGAAGTCCAATCACTTCGACAGCGAAGCTTTCACCGCGGCCCTGGGACTGGAGGCCAACACCGACAGTCTAAGCGGGGATGCGCTGGTAGCTGTTCTATCACGCGCGTGCGACGCCACTATGCCGAGAAAAACACTGCCAAGAAACGGTAGATGCCCGGTATACTGGTGGAGTGCCGAGATTGCAGCTCTACGGTCAGCCTGTCTCAGAGCTAGACGTAGGATGCAAAGAGCTCGCACCGAGGATGCAAGAGAGAACCGCCGTGAAGTGTTTCGAGCTGCGAAATTGGCCCTTAACAAGGCTATTAAAAGCAGCAAGAGAGCGTGTTTCGACAACCTGTGTGAGAGTGCCAACGCGAATCCGTGGGGTGACACCTACCGGATTGTGATGGCCAAGACCAAAGGGGGCTCCTCACCCCCAGAACGGTCTCCGGACCGGTTGGCAACGATTATCGAAGTACTCTTCCCGTCTCGAGCCACAAGCCCCAGGCCACCTGCACTACGAGACAGTGCGGGCACGGCCGAAATGGTGGCTCCAGTGACGAATGAAGAACTACTCGCAGTGGCTAAATCCCTAGCAATGAACAAAGCTCCAGGGCCGGATGGAGTTCCAAACAACGCTCTCAAGGCAGCGATCATAGCGAACCCGAACATGTTCAGGCTAGCTATGCAGAGATGCCTTGACGAGTGCCGTTTCCCCGATAGATGGAAAAGGTAGAAATTGGTGCTGTTGCCGAAGCCCGGGAAGCCGCCAGGCGACCCATCGGCGTACAGACCAATCTGTAGGCACGATTGAGAGTGAATCAGGTGATAGGGTGAGCACCCAAGTCAGCCTCACATGGTATGGGTGGGGCGAGCACAAAAGTAAGCCTAGCAAGGAATGAGTAAGGTGAGCACACAAGTCAGCCTCGCATGGAACGTAAAAGGTGAGCACAAAAGTCAGCCTCATGTGGGAGTGTTTGAGAGTGAATCAAAGTGCGATTGAGAGAGCACCCAAGTAAGCCTCATACAGGATGTATGAACGCGTGAGTGAGAGTGAATGAGTACATTTAGTACAGCCATCCCCCAGAAGTAATACCGAGAGGTAGTTCCTGGGAGGAATGATGGCGGAGCCCAATGGAGTTTAGTCGATATTAATGGCTGGTCACCATTCGAGCCCGACACGCCCCCAGTGCACCCCGTGAGGTAGATTGGACCCTACCAATAGCACGTGTACTGGGCTAGGACGTAAAGGTCTTCTCTATTGTAAAAAAAGACCTATGAGACGAAAGAGAAGAATAGGAACAAGACAAAAGGCGGTTCTAATTCTAAATTGGTTTAGTATAGATATAGACGACTCAAACGCGCTGGCAGGAGAATATTTATTAGAAGAAGACAAATTAGTGGACATCACACTTTTTGAGACACACATGCACAAAACTTTATCGTCCTCCTGAAGATCGATGTTTAATTGGCAGATAGTCGCCATTTCGTACGATTTTGCAAAGTTTGCCTCGCGGGACGGACCGATATCCACCAAGGCATAGGTTACAATCGTTAAAAAAACAAGATTCGGTAAGTGTAAAATAGCGAATTTTTCAACTTTTCAGGAAAGAATTTTTAATCAAAGTGCAGTTTTTGAAATTTTAAATGGAAAGAAGGGGTCTGTCAAAATTGCAAAATGGCAAATGCTGCCACTTTTCAGGAAAGAGTATTTAATTAAGTAAAAGCCAATCAAGATTTAGGCAGTTGAAAATTGACAATTTCTGACATTTCAATTGCGCAAGAGAGTCTTTGTATCAAAATGATTTTTTTTACTTTTCACGAAAATTGTTTTAATGAGAAAATAACCATTTACATGAAAAAACCGAAAAAATGATAATTTTGATATTGTTGTCCCTGAATCGAATAATGTTTCTTACCAAACTGTATATGACACCATACTGTTCGAAAGGTCTAGTTTTCTTCGTTCAAAAAATGTTACAAAACCGAAAATCTGCTGAAAATAACAACGTAGCCAATTTTGTTGTAGCGAAGGTCCCAAAAATGTTTTTTCGCTTCAAAATTTCGTGTGTGCATTATTTTGTATCGCATTTGCTATACTAGTTCATTTTAAAAGTTGAAAATCACTGTAGCACAATGTAATCTACAAAAAGATGACAAACTCTAAATAGTTTTAACATTTTTTTCATTTTAACTATTGCTTTTCAACGAACAATAACTGATTTTAACGAATAAAAAAACTTACATTTTTCTAAAAAAAACTCCTCCATAAATTGAAAAACTTCTACCGGGCACATTGACAGCCCCCTTGTGCATTTAAAATGTCCAAAACTATTCATTGTTAAATACCATAACCAAATAGTTGTTAATAAAAAAATCAGATTTTTTTTGCACGGTTTTTCAAATAGCACGGATTTTTTTACACGGTTTCTCAAAATAACGCGGATTTTTTTTGCACGGTTTCTCAAAATAGCACGGATTTTTTTGCACGGTTTCCCGAAATAACACGGATTTTTTTGCACGGTTTCTCAAAATAACACGGATTTTTTTTGCACGGTTTCTCGAAATAGCACGGATTTTTTTCACGGTTTCTCGAAAAAGCACGGATTTTTTTAAGCGGTTTCTCGAAATAACACGGATTTTTAGGCGGTTTTTTGCACGGAACGCATCCCCCGTGCAAAAAAAGAATTTGATGTATATATTGTGTGTATCTATTCTAAAAGGAAGAACAAGCCGTGCTATTTATTATGGTAACCGATGAACGTTATGCAAGAAAAGCAAAATTTCGATCAAACAACAAAAAATAGTGCAGTAAATAATCGTTGTTTTAAACCAAATCACGATAAAATTCTAACAACAGTTCCAAACCCTTCCCTTTTGATGTCAATTTAATTCAATCACGATCTGGTTCGAGATTGGTTCGACAACCAGGGACAGAGATGGCGGATCCTGTCCTAGGTTTCCGCCGCACTTTGCTTCACGATGGTCACCAAAAGCAAAGTAGAAGAATTTTCGTCTGAGGTGGGTGAAAGGGTTCTCGGCAGTCGGCAGTGGTCAACCAATATTGCTCAACCGTCATCGTGTTTAACGTGTTGAGCATTCTGCTCGTATCGCTCTAATTTCTCTCCCACCCGTGTGATCATTCGAATTCGCGCTAGAAACGCGAGAACTGATAATTTTTGCGCCAAACCAATGAAGCCATAAACCTCAACCAGTGGCATACTTACTGAGGGGCTGCGATGGTTTACGTAACACTTCTGCTTCCCAATTTTTAGAAACGCGAGAACTGATAATTTTGGCGCCAAACCAATGAAGCCATAAACCTCAACCAGTGGCGCACTTACTGAGGGGTTGCGATGGTTTACGTAACACTTCTGCTTCCCAAATTTATATATAACCATAGCTGTCATACCACCATGTTTCGTCAAGGAATGCTCTTCATCGTTAGCTGTACCGATATCCATGCTTTTCAATCGCTCTCTCGGTGAAAGTATTTTTCCCGCCAAGTGGAAGGAGGTTTTAATAACACCAATTCATAAAGCCGGTAACGTCCATGACGTCATAAATTACAGGGGAATTTCAATCCTGAGCTGCCTCCCAAAAGCTTTTGAAAGTATGCTGTTAGATATTCTCTACCCTGAAGTAAAACACATCATCACTACAGATCAGCATGGGTTTGTTAGAAAGCGCTCAACAACGACGAACTTAATGAGCTATGTGTCAACGCTGATTGATAAATTAGAGAAACAACAACAAATTGATGCAGTGTATATAGATTTCTCCAAACCCTTTGATCGCCTTCCTCATCAGCTAGCTGTTGAAAAGTTGAGGCGAATCGGATTTCCGGACTGGCTGACCAATTGGATCTTCTCGTACCTTACAAACCGCAGTGCATCTGTGCGACTTGGAACTGTACTTTCAGACCCATTCGACATCACATCGGGTGTATCTCAAGGGAGTCACCTTGGACCTCTTTTCTTCGTGCTCTTTGTGAACGACATTTGCAGCGAATTGACATCGTGTAAGGTGATGTACGCAGATGATCTGAAAATTTATCGCATCATAACAACTCTGGTAGATTGTTGTGCACTTCAGATGGACATAGATAGGATCATGAGTTGGTGTGATAGAAACGGAATGACTATAAACATTCAGAAATGCAACATAATCACATTCACACGAATACTCTCGCCAATTACGTTTGAGTATGCAGTGAGAGCTGCCCCAGTAAAACGAGTTTCATCAATCAAGGACCTTGGTGTTATACTTGACCGTAAGCTACGTTTCATCGAACACTTCAATGCAGTTACTGCTAAAGCCTTTGCAGTACTAGGACTCTTCAAACGAAACACCCAAGATTTCAACGACGTCTACTGCCTGAAGGCACTGTACATCAGTCTGGTACGCAGCATTCTAGAGTATGGAGTTATCGTTTGGACCCCGTATCACACCGTACACATTAATCGCATAGAACGGGTGCAAAAGAGCTTCGTCCGGTATGCCCTTCGACGGCTTCCCTGGCGAAATCGATTTGAACTACCACCGTATGAGCATCGTTGTGCTCTTATCAACCTGCCTACGCTACGAAACAGGAGAGTTTTTCTGCAGCGACTTTTTGTGTTCGATCTTCTCGCTGACAACATTGACTGCCCTCTGCTTCTCGCTAAGCTGGACTTCAACGTTCCTGGTGGGTCTCTGCGGAGAATGGACTTCTTTCGGCGCTCTACTCATCGCAAGCAGTACGGCCAGAATAACCCGGTAAATGTTTGCTGTGAGCTCTTCAATAGCGTTTTTCATCATTTTGACTTTAACTTAAGTAGAGAAATGTTCAAATTGAAAATAGGTTTAAGTTAGTATAGTATTTCAGTCTGTACGAAAAATACTGCGATGGTATATTTTGATATTCCAAAATTATTTGCAAAAATGTAATGCGCAATGATGCAGGCCTACCCGAAAATTCTGAATATGCAAGGTTCTTCTCACATGTCCTAGGAACACCCTCAAATCATACTACGATGGTATATTTTGATATTCCAAAATTATTTTCAAAAATGTAATGCGCAATCATGCAGGCCTACCCGAAAATTCTGAATATGCAAAGTTCTTCCCACATGTCCTAGGAATACTCAGTATAAATACTGCCATGGTATATTTTTAATATTTCAAAATTATTTTCAAAAATGTAATGCGCAATCATGCAGGCCTACCCTGAATATTCAAAGTTCTTCTCACATGTCTTAGGAACACCCTCTAAAAATACTACGATGGTATATTTTGATATTCCAAAATTATTTCCAAAAATGTAATGCGCAATCATTCTGAATATTCAAAGTTCTTCTCACATGTTTTTTGTAATGCAAAAATTCTGAATATTCAAAGTTCTTCTCGCATGTCCTAGGAACACCATCAAAACATACTACGATGGTATATTTTAATATTCCAAAATTATTTTCAAAAATGTAATGCGCAATCATGCTGGCCTACCCGAAAATTCTGAATATGCAAAGCACTTCGTCGCTGTTGTGCTATCTTAGGGGCCGTACACAAATGACGTAGCTTTTTTCGGCGATTTTTGACACCTCCCTCCCCCCTCGTAGCATATGGTCACAAAATTCCAACCTCCCCCTCGTAAATAACGTAGCATTTACCGACCCCCTCCCCCTAGTCCCATGAAAGCGGCCGGGAATGAAAATAAGTTACATATGTTTTTCAATTATTTTAAGTACATGTCCTTTCAAAATTTTTGACGACTTTTAGCAACATTTTCATTATAACAGCAAATTGCGTGCAAAATAAGCCCATTTCATGACAAATATAGTGTTGATAGTTTTGTTTTGAATTTTATATGTCAAGGGGAGCATGAAGAGAAGTTCTCTTAGTTCACAATCCTGCAGCGGCCAATGATTCTAAGAAGCATACGTTCATCTAAATTACTAAATTTTGTTTGTTTGAATCCGAAGTGAAAATTTAATTCAGCTTCCAAACTAAGTCTACTAGTTAGCAACATTAGCTAACTAATGTAGCAAGTTAAATCCGCATACAAAATCTTTTCGTATTTTTGCGAACTTGTAATTCCGCGAACCGTAATTTACCTCATGAAAAACCGCATCAAAAGTAACTTGTTTGAATTTAAATTTATTTGCCTTGAGAATGGAGCATCATTAAATTGTTGTCTGTAAACAATGTGTTTTAAACTTAATGCTACGTCGCACAACTTTTGACCTTACCCTCCCCCTCGTCACACTTCGTCATAAATTTGGTATACCCTCCATACCCCCCAAAATGCTACGTCATTTATGCATAGCCCCTTATGACAAACGCCATTTTGGGGTAAACTGAGTTAGAAATGCCACATTACTCATCTAACGAATCTTTACAAGATGGCGTTTCCAGAATTTTGAAATTTTGCTTGGTTACTGAAATATAGCGAGAAAAGTGATTAGAAATTGTGAGTTTTTTGCTTCAAATCATTATATCTTGAGATTGGCTCAAGTTATAATAAAATTTTATTTACTTTTATGTGTAAAATTGTCGTAGGAACACAATGGCATAATAAATTTCAAAAGAAAAATACATGTATTGGGAGAAAAATGCAGTTTTAGCTTTAAACTGGAAATATAGCCTATTTGGCAACACTGTAACCAAAAATAACTATTTTTTTAGATTCCCTGACTCATTTCCTTCAAAGTGCATCTAACCGATTGTTTATAGTCCAAATGAAGCCAAAGATATGAATAAAAGTTCATAATTGGTGATTTTTTTCTTTGGAAAATTTTCCATGCACGATTATGACACGTCCTACAAATTTTTTCATCAATACACACCTATGACACGTGTGAGTGCGACTTTTGTTTACATTTTTAGTGAAAACTCGCAACATAGTCAACCGATCTTCGTAATATTTGAGAGATTAGTACAGAATAGGTAGAAGCATCAATTGTCTTCTCCGAATTGTTTCTACCATAAGTCTCATGATATTCAATATCACGATATTCAATCTCAAACTTTAAAAATCGTTTTTCTCGAAATGTGCAAAATGGCGCTTGTAATAAGATAGCACAACAGCGACGACTTCTCACATGTCCTAGGAACACCCTCAAAACATACTACGATGGTATATTTTGATATTCCAAGATTATTTTCAAAAATGTAATGCGTAATCATGCAGGCCTACCCGAAAATTCTGAATATGCAAAGTTCTTCTCACATATCCTAGAAACACTCTCAAAACATACTACGATGGTATATTTTGATATTCCAAATTTTTTTTCAAAAATTTAATGCGCAATCATGCAGGCCTACCCGAAAATTCTGAATGTTCAAAGTTCTTCTCACATGTCCTAGGAACAACCTCTAAAAATACTACGATGGTATATTTTGATATTCCAAAATTATTTTCAAAAATGTAATACGCAATCATGCAGGCCTACCCGAAAATTCTGAATATTCAAAGTTCTTCTCACATGTCCTAGGAACACCCACTAAAAATACTACGATGGTATATTTTGATATTCCAAAATTATTTTCAAAAATGTAATGCGCAATCATGCAGGCCTACCTGAAAATTCTGATTATTCAAAGTTCTTCTCACATGTCCTAGGAACACCCTCTAAAAATACTACAATGGTATATTTTGATATTCTAAAATTATTTTCAAAAATGTAATGCGCAATCATTCAGGCCTACCCGAAAATGTGAATATGCAAAGTTCTTCTCACATGTCCTAGGAACACCCTCAAAACATACTACGATGGTATATTTTGATATTCCAAAATTATTTTCAAAAATGTAATGCGTAATCATGCAGGCCTACCCGAAAATTCTGAATATGCAAAGTTCTTCTCACATGTCCTAGGAACACCTTGAAAAAATACTACGATGGTATATTTTGATATTCCAAAATTATTTCCAAAAATGTATTGCGCAATGATACAGGCCTACCCGAAAATTCTGAATTTTCAAAGTTCTTCTCACATGTCCTAGGAACACCCTCTAAAAATACTACGATGGTATATTTTGATATTCCAAAATTATTTTCAAAAATGTAATGCGCAATCATGCAGGCCTACCCGAAAATTCTGAATATGCAAAGTTCTTCTCACATGTCCTAGGAACACCCTCTAAAAATACTACGGTATATGGTGTATTTTGATATTCCAAAATTATTTTCAAAAATGTAGTGTGTAATCATGCAGGCCTACCAGAAAATTCTGAATATGCAAAGTTCTTCTCACATGTCCTAGGAACACCCTCTAAAAATACTACGGTATATGGTGTATTTTGATATTCCAAAATTATTTTCAAGAATGTAGTGTGTAATCATGCAGGCCTACCAGAAAATTCTGAATATTCAAAGTTCTTCTCACATGTCCTAGGAACACCCTCTAAAAATGCTACGAAGGTATATTTTGATATTCCAAAATTATTTTCAAAAATATTATGCGCAATGATGCAGGCATACCCGAAAATTCTGAATATTCAAAGTTCTTCTCACATGTCCTAGGACCACCCTCTAAAAATACTACGATGGTATATTTTGATATTCCAAAATTATTTTCAAAAATGTAATGTGTAATCATGCAAGCCTACCAGAAAATTCTGAATATTCAAAGTTCTTCTCACATGTCCTAGGAACACCCTCTAAAAATACTACGATGGTATATTTTGATATTCCAAAATTATTTTCAAAAATGTAATGCGCAATCATGCAGGCCTACCCGAAAATTCTGAATATGCAAAGTTCTTCTCACATGTCCTAGGAACACCCTCTAAAAATACTACGGTGGTATATTTTGATATTCCAAAATTATTTTCAAAAATGTAATGCGCAATCATGCAGACCTACCCGAAATTCAGAATATGCAAAGTTCTTCTTACATGTCCTAGGAACACCCTCTAAAAATACTACGATGGTATATTTTGATATTCCAAAATTATTTTCAAAAATGTAATGCGCAATCATGCAGGCATACCAGAAAATTCTGAATATGCAAAGTTCTTCTCACATGTCCTAGGAACACCCTCTAAAAATACTACGATGGTATATTTTGGTATTCCAAAAGTATTTTCAAAAATGTAATGTGTAATCATGCAGGCCTACCCGAAAATTCTGAATATGCAAAGTTCTTCTCACATGTCCTAGGAACACCCTCTAAAAATACTACGATGGTATATTTTGATATTACAAAATTATTTTCAAAAATGTAATACGCAATCATGCAGGCCTACCCGAAAATTCTGAATATGCAAAGTTCTTCTCACATGTCCTAGGAAAACCCTCAAAACATACTACGATGGTATATTTTGATATTCCAAAATTATTTTCAAAAATGTAATGCGCAATCATTCAGGCCTACCAGAAAATTATGAATATTCAAAGTTCTTCTCACATGTCCTAGGAACACCCTCTAAAAATACTACGATGGTATATTTTGATATTCCAAAATTATTTTCAAAAATGTAATGCGCAATCATGCAGGCATACCAGAAAATTCTGAATATGCAAAGTTCTTCTCACATGTCCTAGGAACACCCTCTAAAAATACTACGATGGTATATTTTGGTATTCCAAAAGTATTTTAAAAACGCTTTTAATCCACCTAACAGTGTGATGAGACATTTCTTATAACTCTTATCACTCTCTTCGGATATTATATCGTTTGAGAACATTTAGAACTTGATGCTTCGCGATGTTTTTGATAACACATACTACATGGGATAGTGGCAGGACTCAGAGAATCGCTCAAATCAGCATAGAACAACATCAGTGCTAGAAATCTCAAATCAAATCAATGGGAAGCGAAAAAATGGCCCAGAAAATAGACATAGCTACGAATTATTGTTAATGCTCTGTTAATAAAATATCTAAATTGTGGTGGGAAAACTGAATTTTCCTAAAGGGGTTATATATTGTACTGAGCCAAAAAATCGCATTTTTTTTAATCAATTTGAAGTTTATACTTTACTCAAATTTCCAACGCGACTGAGAACTAAGAAATCAACGCTTTTTCTTGAAAAGGGCGATACTAGCAGTGACACCATTCAAAGAAAATCAACAGTGAATATTTCCAGACTTTTATTTCCTATTTAAGAACTATTGTGTTTTTGACATCCTAGATTGCATGATTCAGTGATCGAAACCCAAAACTTCATGAAGTATTTGAAATTATTAAATTAAAATTTGTTTTTGCTATTGAAATTTACAAAATGATAGTATCGCCCCTTTGGCGATTGTTTACTTTTTCGGTCCCACCTATCAGCATTGAAGTATCGTTCTTACGTTTTTTTACAATAACTACCGTTCTACACCACCGATTTCGTCCGGGTTTTTTTTCAATAGCGATCATTGTTACTATTTACAGCTGGTATCAGCTTGATAATCCTAAAAAAAATACGAAAATTACAGTTTCGCTTCTAAACTGCTAGCAAAAAAAGTATCGCCCTGTTGCATGGAGCGTCGAGGGCGAAACTTTAAATAAACAAACAAAAATACAGTTTCGCCCGTTGTATTTTTTGCTGTAGTTTAAGAAAGCAATATCGTAGAATCAAAATTTTTAGGTTAATTGGTTGCGTTTCAAAGCCCTCATTCGCATGTATGAAAAAAGCCTTATGTTTACATTTGTAAGTATCGCCATTTTCACAAAAAAGGGTTGAAATGAAATCGCAGCTCCTGATATCACGCTATCTCTGAAGTGCATGCGTGCATAGTTCCAAATTTTACTTCGACATCGACTTTTTCTAAAGGTGACTTCCCAGTAGTATCCTTGATTTGAATTATTATCGCTAGTCCTAATGCCAAAGAACTTGAATGCTCTCGAAAACGAAGCGTTTGGGAAAGTCATCATCATTACTGGAATTTTCATTTTCACGAAACTTTTCGATAACCTTCCGTCACTTGCGTTAATGCACTGTGTGCACAGTGCTCTGAAAATCTAGCGAAATCGTCTTAGGGCAGCTATCTGCGCGGCGAGTAAAATAAAGAATACTAAAAATTAATTTCTATTCCATAATTTTCAGTTCAGCAATTCGAGAGATCGTGCTCACCGCAAGCCATGAAAAATAGACTACGTTGTGAAACGATGGTCACTATTTAATAAAAAATCACGGTTAAATAAAAAATAAAACTATTAAAAAAATTCAAATAGTTTATAATTTTCACAAACTTATTAAGAAAAATTGTTTAATAATCTTTCGTAATATTGTGTAAGAAAAAAGCTGAAAATTTCAGTATTTTCTCTATCTGCAACATATTAACCCTTAAGTATACCAATTAATTGGTATACGAATTGGAATAGGTTCACCAAATTTTGGAAGAAGTTTATAAAAAAAACCCCTTGAAAATTACCTAAAAATTGTTGTAGTTCGATACAATAAAAAATCCCCAAAAATGAAATGTACCTATTAATGTGAAACACAGTGAATAATACATACAATAAAGACCCATTTTTATCAATCTAATGGTGTATTTTAGGCTGACAAAATGGGGATATTGACTAAATCGGGCATTGTATGGTGTTAAACCCCAAAACCTTCTCTGGGCTACGCCGTTACTTGGAGTTATTTATTTCGCTTTTCATTTTCCGATATGTTTCAGATCGATCCGATGGTCATTAGTTAGAAAAATTGCAGTCAGAAGGTTCGCACAAATGAACATTTTTGCACTGATAAGTTATCAAGTTCCTTCCAGACAACTTTGAAGTGTTCGGTGATTATTTCTAGCGGTTGCAGATAGAAAAATGAAATACAAAATTCGATTTGTCGAAATAATGTTTGGCTTATTTCAATGGATTATTTCTATATTGAACAATAAATAGGCGACAAAGAGTAATCCACAAACAACAAGCCATAACTTTTAAAGTATTCAAAATAGATATTTGAAGTCTTCAGTAAAGTTATTCGCAAAAGTAAGAGCTACAAATTTGTAGAAGGCATCATTTCGATATAATCACTTCCAAGAAAATTTGTGAAAATATCTCACTCATAGGGGGATTAATCAGCAAAAGCACAATACCAAAAGAAAGCGCTTATTTCCTCCATTAAATTCTCCGAAGATACTATTGACCTAAAATAAGCCGTTTTGGCGTTAATAATTGATTATAATTCTAATTATTTTCTAATATTCTTAACTACCTAATCGACCGTCATGTGCCAAAACGAACAGTCAGCACAAATCAACACCCTCCCTGGCAATCAACAGTGCTTAGACGATTAAAAACTGCCAAACGAGCCGCATTTAAAAAGTTCTCGAAGCATAAGACACTTGCATTACGAAACCACTACTTTCAACTCAACCACGAATACAAACAGCAAAGCAGACGTGCCTTTTTTAGATATCAGCGAAACGTCGAACGTCAACTGAAATCCAAGCCCAAGTCGTTTTGGAAATATGTGAACGAGCAGCGAAAAGAATCCGGGTTACCATCTTGTATGTCATTAAATGGAGTTTTAGGCACCGACACTAAGGAAATTTGCCAATTGTTCTCCGACAAATTTTCAAGCGTTTTTTCCGACGAGAACCTTTCCCCACAACAAGTCGCTGCCGCTTCAAATCTAACTCCTTCTCTAGGACGAACCATCAACCGAATTTGTGTCGATAATGCTGCCATTCTTGCAGCAAATTCCAAGCTGAAAGCATCTAGTTCCCCGGGTCCAGATGGCGTTCCTTCGATTTTTGTCAAAAAGTGCATCAGCGGGCTTCTTGAACCACTTCGGCGAGTCTTTGTGCTATCACTCAATACTGGAACATTCCCTTCCTGCTGGAAAGCAGCGCACATGTTTCCAGTTCACAAAAAAGGAAACAAATCGAACATTGACAATTATCGAGGAATCTCGTGTTTAAGTGCAGTATCAAAACTATTCGAGCTGGTTGTCTTAGACCCTCTTTTCTTTCACTGCAAACACTACATTGCAGACGATCAACACGGATTTATGCCTAAACGATCGACAACGACTAACCTGCTCTCGTTCACAACATATGCAATAGATGGATTCGCTGACGGATTGCAAACCGATGCTATTTACATGGATCTATCTGCGGCCTTCGACAAAATCAATCATGATATCGCAATAGCGAAGCTGGACAAACTCGGTATTCATGGACAACTTCTGCGCTGGTTTCGTTCCTACCTCGATGGAAGGCAGCTCCAAATCAGCATTAAGGACTGTCTATCTACACCATTCTTCGCTACATCCGGCATCCCACAAGGAAGCCATCTCGGTCCAGTGATATTCCTCCTCTACTTTAATGACGTCAACATCAAATTACAAGGACCCCGCCTTTCTTTTGCCGACGACATGAAAATTTTTCAACAAATACGGGATAAAACCGATGCCGAGCTTCTTCAGAGGGAATTGGACAGCTTTAGTACGTGGTGTGATCTAAACAGAATGGTTTTAAACCCGAGCAAATGCTCAATCGTTACGTTCACGCGGAAACGCCATCCGATTCAGTTTAACTACCATCTCTTCGACTCGAGTATTCCAAGACACTCTAACGTCAAGGATCTCGGAGTCATCATGGATTCGGCACTAACGTTCAAACCACATACATCATCCATTGTGGATAAGGCTTCAAGACAGCTTGGGTTCATCTTCCGAATAGCGAAAAACTTTAAGGACGTATACTGTTTAAAATCTCTCTATTGTGCGCTGGTTCGCTCAACACTGGAATATTGTTCTGCTGTTTGGAACCCTTACTACCAGAACGGTATCGACAGAATCGAGGCCGTCCAACGCCGGTTCATACGCTTTGCACTCCGACATCTTCCTTGGCAAAACAGATTTCAGCTGCCGAGCTACGAAAACCGTTGTCAGTTAATACAGCTCGATACTCTAAGCATCCGGAGGGACTGCTCTCGAGCCCTGTTCGTCTCGGACTTACTGTCTGCCAGGGTGGATTGCCCTACAATCCTCGGACGCCTCGATCTTCAAGCTCGCGTTCGAGCTCTGCGCAATAACTCTCTTCTGCGAGTCCCATTCAGGAGAACTAACTATGGGCGCCAGGGCGCTGTTACCGGACTCCAGCGTGTGTTTAACAGTGTGGCGACGGCGTTTGACTTCAACCTGACAAGGAATTCGATAAAAACTAAAATTATTCGTATTCTGAAATGTAATTAGTTTAAGTAACCACCATTGGGGCCAAGGGGTCTGTTGGTGACGGTACAACAAATAAACAAATAAACAAATATGTTTTTGGTCATATTTCTGGCAATGGGAAATGATAAAAATCTTTCGTCCGCATTTAATGTTAAATATCTCTTTTGATAATAGTCCGATTTCAACAATCTATAGCTTGTTCGAAAGGTATTCGTTAAAGCTGTCTAAAAACATATAAATTGTTAATTTATATTGTCAATTTCGGCAGAAAATTCAAAAAAACTGCGAAAAACGCCATTTTTACGCATTTAAGCATTCATATCTTGGAAACTAAACATCAGAATCAAAAACAAATTAATAGCGTTCATACTGTTTTTTAGTTCTTTCATTTAAAATTGGTTTGGATAAGATCGGTTCAGCCATTGCTGAGAAACACGAATGAGAATTTGTCCGTTACATACACACACACAGACACACACACACACACACACACAGACATTGTCCCAAATCGTCGAGCTGAGTCGATTGGTATATAAGACTCGGCCCTCCGGGCCTCGGAAAAATTTTTGAAAGTTTGAGCGAATTCTATACATTTCTTTTATAAGAAATGTAAAAATGTAATGTGTAATCATGCAGGCCTACCCGAAAATTCTGAATATGCAAAGTTCTTCTCACATGTCCTAGGAACACCCTCTAAAAATACTACGATGGTATATTTTGATATTCCAAAATTATTTACAAAAATGTAATGCGCAATCATGCAGGCCTACCCGAAAATTCTGAATATTCAAAGTTCTTCTCACATGTCCTAGGAACACCCTCTAAAAATACTACGATGGTATATTTTGATATTCCAAAATTATTTTCAAAAATGTAATGCGCAATCATGCAGGCCTACCCGAAAATTCAGAATGTTCAAAGTTCTTCTCATATGTCCTAGGAACACCCTCCAAAAATACTAAGATGGTATATTTTGATATTCCAAAATTATTTTCAAAAATGTAATGCGCAATCATGCAGCCCTACCCGAAAATTCTGAATATGTAAAGTTCTTCTCACATGTCCTAGGAACACCCTCTAGAAATACTACGATGGTATATTTTGATATTCCAAAATTATTTTCAAAAATGTAATGCGCAATCATGCAGGCCTACCAGAAAATTTTGAATGTTCAAAGTTCTTCTCACATGTCCTAGGAACACCCTCAAAACATACTACGATGGTATATTTTTATATTCCAAAATTATTTTCAAAAATGTAATGCGCAATCATGCAGGCCTACCCGAAAATTCTGAATATTCAAAGTTCTTCTCACATGTCCTAGGAACACCCTCAAAACATACTACGATTTTGATATTCCAAAATTATTTTCAAAAATGTAATGCGCAATCATGCAGGCCTACCCGAAAAATCTGAATGTTCAAAGATCTTCTCACATGTCCTAGGAACACCCTCTAAAAATACTACGATGGTATATTTTGATATTCCAAAATTATTTTCAAAAATGTAATGTGTAATCATGCAGGCCTACCAGAAAATTCTGAATATGCAAAGTTCTTCTCACATGTCCTAGGAACACCCTCTAAAAACACTACGATGATATATTTCGGTATTCCAAAAGTATTTTCAAAAATGTAATGCGCAATCATGCAGACCTACCCGAAATTCTGAATATTCAAAGTTCTTCTCACATGTCCTAGGAACACCCTCTAAAAATACTACGATGGTATATTTTGATATTCCAAAATTATTTTCAAAAATGTAATGCGTGATCATGCAGGCCTACCCGAAAATTCTGAATATGGAAAGTTCTTCTCACATGTCCTAGGAACACCCTCTAAAAATACTACGATGGTATATTTTGATATTCCAAAATTATTTTCAAAAATGTAATGTGTAATCATGCAGGCCTACCCGAAAATTCTGAATATGCAAAGTTCTTCTCACATGTCCTAGGAACACCCTCTAAAAATACTACGATGCTATATTTTGATATTCCAAAATTATTTTTAAAAATGTAATGCGCAATCATGCAGACCTACCAGAAAATTCTGAATATGCTAAGTTCTTCTCACATGTCCTAGGAACACCCTCTAAAAATACTGTGATGGTATATTTTGAAATTCCAAAATTATTTTCAAAAATGTAATGCGCAATCATGCAGGCCTACCCGAAAATTCTGAATATGTAAAGTTCTTCTCACATGTCCTAGGAACACCCTCTAAAAATACTACGGTGGTATATTTTGGTAATCCAAAATTATTTACAAAAATGTAATGCGCAATCATGCAGACCTACCCGAAATTCTGAATATGCAAAGTTCTTCTTACATGTCCTAGGAACACCCTCTAAAAATACTACGATGGTATATTTTGATATTCCAAAATTATTTTCAAAAATGTAATGTGTAATCATGCAGGCCTACCCGAAAATTCTGAATATGCAAAGTTCTTCTCACATGTCCTAGGAACACCCTCTAAAAATACTACGATGCTATATTTTGATATTCCAAAATTATTTTTAAAAATGTAATGCGCAATCATGCAGACCTACCAGAAAATTCTGAATATGCAAAGTTCTTCTCACATGTCCTAGGAACACCCTCTAAAAATACTGTGATGGTATATTTTGAAATTCCAAAATTATTTTCAAAAATGTAATGCGCAATCATGCAGGCCTACCCGAAAATTCTGAATATGTAAAGTTCTTCTCACATGTCCTAGGAACACCCTCTAAAAATACTACGGTGGTATATTTAGGTAATCCAAAATTATTTACAAAAATGTAATGCGCAATCATGCAGACCTACCCGAAATTCTGAATATGCAAAGTTCTTCTTACATGTCCTAGGAACACCCTCTAAAAATACTACGATGGTATATTTTGATATTCCAAAATTATTTTCAAAAATGTAATGCGCAATGATGCAGGCCTACCCGGAAATTCTGAATTTTCAAAGTTCTTCTCACATGTCCTAGGAACACCCTCAAAGCATACTACGATGGTATATTTTGATATTCCAAAATTATTTTCAAAAATGTAATGTGTAATCATGCAGGCCTACCAGAAAATTCTGAATATGCAAAGTTCTTCTTACATGTCCTAGGAACACCCTCTAAAAATACTACGATGGTATATTTTGATATTCCAAAATTATTTTCAAAAATGTAATGCGCAATCATGCAGGCCTACCCGAAAATTCTGAATATTCAAAGTTCTTCTCACATGTCCTAGGAACACCCTCTAAAAATACTACGATGGTATATTTTGATATTCCAAAATTATTTTCAAAAATGTAATGTGTAATCATGCAGGCCTACCAGAAAAATGTGAATATGCAAAGTTCTTCTCACATGTCCTAGGAACACCCTCAAAACATACTACGATGGTATATTTTGATATTCCAAAATTATTTTCAAAAATGTAATGCGCAATCATGCAGGCCTACCCGAAAATTCTGAATATGCAAAGTTCTTCTCACATGTCCTAGGAACACCCTCTAAAAATGCTACGAAGGTATATTTTGATATTCCAAAATTATTTTCAAAAATATTATGCGCAATCATGCAGGCATACCCGAAAATTCTGAATATTCAAAGTTCTTCTCACATGTCCTAGGACCACCCTCTAAAAATACTACGATGGTATATTTTGATATTCCAAAATTATTTTCAAAAATGTAATGTAATCATGCAAGCCTACCAGAAAATTCTGAATATTCAAAGTTCTTCTCACATGTCCTAGGAACACCCTCGAAAAATACTACGATGGTATATTTTGATATTCCAAAATTATTTTCAAAAATGTAATGCGCAATCATTCAGGCCTACCAGAAAATTATGAATATTCAAAGTTCTTCTCACATGTCCTAGGAACACCCTCAAAACATACTACGATGGTATATTTTGATATTCCAAAATTATTTTCAAAAATGTAATGCGTAATCATGCAGGCCTACCCGAAAATTCTGAATATGCAAAGTTCTTCTCACATGTCCTAGGAACACCTTGAAAAAATACTACGATGGTATATTTTGATATTCCAAAATTATTTCCAAAAATGTATTGCGCAATGATGCAGGCCTACCCGAAAATTCTGAATTTTCAAAGTTCTTCTCACATGTCCTAGGAACACCCTATAAAAATACTACGGTATATGGTGTATTTTGATATTCCAAAATTATTTTCAAAAATGTAGTGTGTAATCATGCAGGCCTACCAGAAAATTCTGAATATGCAAAGTTCTTCTCACATGTCCTAGGAACACCCTCTAAAAATACTACGGTATATGGTGTATTTTGATATTCCAAAATTATTTTCAAGAATGTAGTGTGTAATCATGCAGGCCTACCAGAAAATTCTGAATATTCAAAGTTCTTCTCACATGTCCTAGGAACACCCTCTAAAAATGCTACGAAGGTATATTTTGATATTCCAAAATTATTTTCAAAAATATTATGCGCAATCATGCAGGCATACCCGAAAATTCTGAATATTCAAAGTTCTTCTCACATGTCCTAGGACCACCCTCTAAAAATACTACGATGGTATATTTTGATATTCCAAAATTATTTTCAAAAATGTAATGTAATCATGCAAGCCTACCAGAAAATTCTGAATATTCAAAGTTCTTCTCACATGTCCTAGGAACACCCTCTAAAAATACTACGATGGTATATTTTGATATTCCAAAATTATTTTCAAAAATGTAATGCGCAATCATGCAGGCCTACCCGAAAATTCTGAATATGCAAAGTTCTTCTCACATGTCCTAGGAACACCCTCTAAAAATACTACGATGGTATATTTTGATATTCCAAAATTATTTTCAAAAATGTGATGCGCAATCATGCAGGCCTACCCGAAATTTCTGAATATGCAAAGTTCTTCTCACATGTCCTAGGAACACCCTTTAAAAATACTACGGTGGTATATTTTGATATTCCAAAATTATTTTCAAAAATGTAATGCGCAATCATGCAGACCTACCCGAAATTCTGAATATTCAAAGTTCTTCTCACATGTCCTAGGAACACCCTCTAAAAATACTACGATGGTATATTTTGATATTCCAAAATTATTTTCAAAAATGTAATGCGCAATCATGCAGGCATACCAGAAAATTCTGAATATGCAAAGTTCTTCTCACATGTCCTAGGAACACCCTCTAAAAATACTACGATGGTATATTTTGGTATTCCAAAAGTATTTTCAAAAATGTAATGTGTAATCATGCAGGCCTACCCGAAAATTCTGAATATGCAAAGTTCTTCTCGCATGTCCTAGGAACACCCTCTAAAAATACTACGATGGTATATTTTGATATTCCAAAATTATTTTCAAAAATGTAATGCGCAATCATGCAGGCCTACCCGAAAATTCTGAATATTCAAAGTTCTTCTCACATGTCCTAGGAACACCCTCTAAAAATACTACGATGGTATATTTTGATATTCCAAAATTATTTTCAAAAATGTAATGCGCAATCATGCAGGCCTACCCGAAAATTCTGAATGTTCAAAGTTCTTCTCATATGTCCTAGGAACACCCTCTAAAAATACTAAGATGGTATATTTTGATATTCCAAAATTATTTTCAAAAATGTAATGCGCAATCATGCAGCCCTACCCGAAAATTCTGAATATGTAAAGTTCTTCTCACATGTCCTAGGAACACCCTCTAGAAATACTACGATGGTATATTTTGATATTCCAAAATTATTTTCAAAAATGTAATGCGCAATCATGCAGGCATACCAGAAAATTCTGAATATGCAAAGTTCTTCTCACATGTCCTAGGAACACCCTCTAAAAATACTACGATGGTATATTTTGGTATTCCAAAAGTATTTTCAAAAATGTAATGTGTAATCATGCAGGCCTACCAGAAAATTCTGAATATGCAAAGTTCTTCTCACATGTCCTAGGAACACCCTCTAAAATTACTGCGATGGTATATTTTGATATTCCAAAATTATTTTCAAAAATGTGATGCGCAATCATGCAGGCCTACCCGAAATTCTGAATATGCAAAGTTCTTCTCACATGTCCTAGGAACACCCTATTAAAATACTACGGTGGTATATTTTGATATTCCAAAATTATTTTCAAAAATGTAATGCGCAATCATGCAGACCTACCCGAAATTCTGAATATGCCAAGTTCTTCTCACATGTCCTAGGAACACCCTCTAAAAATACTACGATGGTATATTTTGATATTCCAAAATTATTTTCAAAAATGTAATGCGCAATCATGCAGGCATACCAGAAAATTCTGAATATGCAAAGTTCTTCTCACATGTCCTAGGAACACCCTCTAAAAATACTACGATGGTATATTTTGGTATTCCAAAAGTATTTTCAAAAATGTAATGTGTAATCATGCAGGCCTACCCGAAAATTCTGAATATGCAAAGTTCTTCTCACATGTCCTAGGAACACCCTCTAAAAATACTACGATGGTATATTTTGATATTCCAAAATTATTTTCAAAAATGTAATGCGCTATCATGCAGGCCTACCCGAAAATTCTGAATATTCAAAGTTCTTCTCACATGTCCTAGGAACACCCTCTAAAAATACTACGATGGTATATTTTGGTATTCCAAAAGTATTTTCAAAAATGTAATGTGTAATCATGCAGGCCTACCCGAAAATTCTGAATATGCAAAGTTCTTCTCACATGTCCTAGGAATACCCTCTAAAAATACTACGATGGTATATTTTGATATTCCAAAATTATTTTCAAAAATGTAATGCGTAATCTTGCAGGCCTACCCGAAAATTCTGAATATCCAAAATTCTTCTCACATGTCCTAGGAACACCCTCAACACATACTACGATTTTGATATTCCAAAATTATTTTCAAAAATGTAATGCGTAATCATGCAGGCCTACCCGAAAATTCTGAATATGCAAAGTTCTTCTCACATGCCCTAGGAACACCCTCTAAAAATACTACGATGGTATATTTTGATATTCCAAAATTATTTTCAAAAATGTAATGCGCAATCATGCAGGCCTACCCGAAAATTCTGAATATTCAAAGTTCTTCTCACATGTCCTAGGACCACCCTCTAAAAATACTACAATGGTATATTTTGATATTCCAAAATTATTTTCAAAAATGTAATGGGCAGTCATGCAGGCCTACCCGAAAATTCTGAATATTCAAAGTTCTTCTCACATGTCCTAGGAACACCCTCTAAAAATACTACGATGGTATATTTTGATATTCCAAAATTATTTTCAAAAATGTAATGCGCAATCATGCAGGCCTACCCGAAAATTCTGAATATTCAAAGTTCTTCTCACATGTCCTAGGACCACCCTCTAAAAATACTACAATGGTATATTTTGATATTCCAAAATTATTTTCAAAAATGTAATGTGTAATCATGCAGGCCTACCCGAAAATTCTGAATGTTCAAAGTTCTTCTCACATGTCCTAGGAACACCCTCTAAAAATACTACGATGGTATATTTTGATATTCCAAAATTATTTTCAAAAATGTGATGCGCAATCATGCAGGCCTACCCGAAAATTCTGAATATGCAAAGTTCTTCTCACATGTCCTAGGAACACCCTATTAAAATACTACGGTGGTATATTTTGATATTCCAAAATTGTTTTCAAAAATGTAATGCGCAATCATGCAGACCTACCCGAAATTCTGAATATGCAAAGTTCTTCTCACATGTCCTAGGAACACCCTCTAAAAATACTACGATGGTATATTTTGATATTCCAAAATTATTTACAAAAATGTAATGCGCAATCATGCAGGCCTACCCGAAAATTCTGAATATTCAAAGTTCTTCTCACATGTCCTAGGAACACCCTCTAAAAATACTACGATGGTATATTTTGATATTCCAAAATTATTTTCAAAAATGTAATGCGTAATCTTGCAGGCCTACCCGAAAATTCTGAATATCCAAAATTCTTCTCACATGTCCTAGGAACACCCTCAACACATACTACGATTTTGATATTCCAAAATTATTTTCAAAAATGTAATGCGTAATCATGCAGGCCTACCCGAAAATTCTGAATATGCAAAGTTCTTCTCACATGCCCTAGGAACACCCTCTAAAAATACTACGATGGTATATTTTGATATTCCAAAATTATTTTCAAAAATGTAATGCGCAATCATGCAGGCCTACCCGAAAATTCTGAATATTCAAAGTTCTTCTCACATGTCCTAGGACCACCCTCTAAAAATACTACAATGGTATATTTTGATATTCCAAAATTATTTTCAAAAATGTAATGCGCAATCATGCAGGCCTACCCGAAAATTCTGAATATTCAAAGTTCTTCTCACATGTCCTAGGAACACCCTCTAAAAATACTACGATGGTATATTTTGATATTCCAAAATTATTTTCAAAAATGTATTGCGCAATCATGCAGGCCTACCCGAAAATTCTGAATATTCAAAGTTCTTCTCACATTTCCTAGGACCACCCTCTAAAAATACTACAATGGTATATTTTGATATTCCAAAATTATTTTCAAAAATGTAATGCGCAATCATGCAGGCCTACCCGAAAATTCTGAATATTCAAAGTTCTTCTCACATGTCCTAGGAACACCCTCTAAAAATACTACGATGGTATATTTTGATATTCCAAAATTATTTTCAAAAATGTATTGCGCAATCATGCAGGCCTACCCGAAAATTCTGAATATTCAAAGTTCTTCTCACATTTCCTAGGACCACCCTCTAAAAATACTACAATGGTATATTTTGATATTCCAAAATTATTTTCAAAAATGTAATGTGTAATCATGCAGGCCTACCCGAAAATTCTGAATATTCAAAGTTCTTCTCACATGTCCTAGGAACACCCTCTAAAAATACTACGATGGTATATTTTGATATTCCAAAATTATTTTCAAAAATGTAATGTGTAATCATGCAGGCCTACCCGAAAATTCTGAATATGCAAAGTTCTTCTCACATATCCTAGGAACACCCTCTAAAAATACTACGATGGTATATTTTGATATTCCAAAATTATTTTCAAAAATCTAATGCGCAATCATGCAGGCCTACCCGAAAATTCTGAATATTCAAAGTTCTTCTCACATGTCCTAGGAACACCCTCAAAAAATACTACGATGGTATATTTTGATATTCCAAAATTATTTTCAAAAATGTAATGCGCAATCATTCAGGCCTACCAGAAAATTATGAATATTCAAAGTTCTTCTCACATGTCCTAGGAACACCCTCAAAACATACTACGATGGTATATTTTGATATTCCAAAATTATTTTCAAAAATGTAATGCGTAATCATTCAGGCCTACCCGAAAATTCTGAATATGCAAAGTTCTTCTCACATGTCCTAGGAACACCTTGAAAAAATACTACGATGGTATATTTTGATATTCCAAAATTATTTTCAAAAATGTATTGCGCAATGATGCAGGCCTACCCGAAAATTCTGAATTTTCAAAGTTCTTCTCACATGTCCTAGGAACACCCTATAAAAATACTACGGTATATGGTGTATTTTGATATTCCAAAATTATTTTCAAAAATGTAGTGTGTAATCATGCAGGCCTACCAGAAAATTCTGAATATGCAAAGTTCTTCTCACATGTCCTAGGAACACCCTCTAAAAATACTACGGTATATGGTGTATTTTGATATTCCAAAATTATTTTCAAGAATGTAGTGTGTAATCATGCAGGCCTACCAGAAAATTCTGAATATTCAAAGTTCTTCTCACATGTCCTAGGAACACCCTCTAAAAATGCTACGAAGGTATATTTTGATATTCCAAAATTATTTTCAAAAATATTATGCGCAATCATGCAGGCATACCCGAAAATTCTGAATATTCAAAGTTCTTCTCACATGTCCTAGGACCACCCTCTAAAAATACTACGATGGTATATTTTGATATTCCAAAATTATTTTCAAAAATGTAATGTAATCATGCAAGCCTACCAGAAAATTCTGAATATTCAAAGTTCTTCTCACATGTCCTAGGAACACCCTCTAAAAATACTACGATGGTATATTTTGATATTCCAAAATTATTTTCAAAAATGTAATGCGCAATCATGCAGGCCTACCCGAAAATTCTGAATATGCAAAGTTCTTCTCACATGTCCTAGGAACACCCTCTAAAAATACTACGATGGTATATTTTGATATTCCAAAATTATTTTCAAAAATGTGATGCGCAATCATGCAGGCCTACCCGAAATTTCTGAATATGCAAAGTTCTTCTCACATGTCCTAGGAACACCCTTTAAAAATACTACGGTGGTATATTTTGATATTCCAAAATTATTTTCAAAAATGTAATGCGCAATCATGCAGACCTACCCGAAATTCTGAATATGCCAAGTTCTTCTCACATGTCCTAGGAACACCCTCTAAAAATACTACGATGGTATATTTTGATATTCCAAAATTATTTTCAAAAATGTAATGCGCAATCATGCAGGCATACCAGAAAATTCTGAATATGCAAAGTTCTTCTCACATGTCCTAGGAACACCCTCTAAAAATACTACGATGGTATATTTTGGTATTCCAAAAGTATTTTCAAAAATGTAATGTGTAATCATGCAGGCCTACCCGAAAATTCTGAATATGCAAAGTTCTTCTCACATGTCCTAGGAACACCCTCTAAAAATACTACGATGGTATATTTTGATATTCCAAAATTATTTACAAAAATGTAATGCGCAATCATGCAGGCCTACCCGAAAATTCTGAATATTCAAAGTTCTTCTCACATGTCCTAGGAACACCCTCTAAAAATACTACGATGGTATATTTTGATATTCCAAAATTATTTTCAAAAATGTAATGCGCAATCATGCAGCCCTACCCGAAAATTCTGAATATGTAAAGTTCTTCTCACATGTCCTAGGAACACCCTCTAGAAATACTACGATGGTATATTTTGATATTCCAAAATTATTTTCAAAAATGTAATGCGCAATCATGCAGGCCTACCAGAAAATTTTGAATGTTCAAAGTTCTTCTCACATGTCCTAGGAACACCCTCAAAACATACTACGATGGTATATTTTTATATTCCAAAATTATTTTCAAAAATGTAATGCGCAATCATGCAGGCCTACCCGAAAATTCTGAATATTCAAAGTTCTTCTCACATGTCCTAGGAACACCCTCAAAACATACTACGATTTTGATATTCCAAAATTATTTTCAAAAATGTAATGCGCAATCATGCAGGCCTACCCGAAAAATCTGAATGTTCAAAGATCTTCTCACATGTCCTAGGAACACCCTCTAAAAATACTACGATGGTATATTTTGATATTCCAAAATAATTTTCAAAAATGTAATGTGTAATCATGCAGGCCTACCAGAAAATTCTGAATATGCAAAGTTCTTCTCACATGTCCTAGGAACACCCTCTAAAAATACTACGATGATATATTTCGGTATTCCAAAAGTATTTTCAAAAATGTAATGCGCAATCATGCAGACCTACCCGAAATTCTGAATATGCAAAGTTCTTCTCACATGTCCTAGGAACACCCTCTAAAAATACTACGATGGTATATTTTGATATTCCAAAATTATTTTCAAAAATGTAATGCGTGATCATGCAGGCCTACCCGAAAATTCTGAATATGGAAAGTTCTTCTCACATGTCCTAGGAACACCCTCTAAAAATACTACGATGGTATATTTTGATATTCCAAAATTATTTTCAAAAATGTAATGTGTAATCATGCAGGCCTACCCGAAAATTCTGAATATGCAAAGTTCTTCTCACATGTCCTAGGAACACCCTCTAAAAATACTACGATGCTATATTTTGATATTCCAAAATTATTTTTAAAAATGTAATGCGCAATCATGCAGACCTACCAGAAAATTCTGAATATGCTAAGTTCTTCTCACATGTCCTAGGAACACCCTCTAAAAATACTGTGATGGTATATTTTGAAATTCCAAAATTATTTTCAAAAATGTAATGCGCAATCATGCAGGCCTTCCCGAAAATTCTGAATATGTAAAGTTCTTCTCACATGTCCTAGGATCACCCTCTAAAAATACTACGGTGGTATATTTTGGTAATCCAAAATTATTTTCAAAAATGTAATGCGCAATCATGCAGACCTACCCGAAATTCTGAATATGCAAAGTTCTTCTTACATGTCCTAGGAACACCCTCTAAAAATACTACGATGGTATATTTTGATATTCCAAAATTATTTTCAAAAATGTAATGTGCAATCATGCAGGCCTACCCGAAAATTCTGAATTTTCAAAGTTCTTCTCACATGTCCTAGGAACACCCTCAAAGCATACTACGATGGTATATTTTGATATTCCAAAATTATTTTCAAAAATGTAATGTGTAATCATGCAGGCCTACCAGAAAAATGTGAATATGCAAAGTTCTTCTCACATGTCCTAGGAACACCCTCAAAACATACTACGATGGTATATTTTGATATTCCAAAATTATTTTCAAAAATGTAATGTGCAATCATGCAGGCCTACCCGAAAATTCTGAATATGCAAAGTTCTTCTCACATGTCCTAGGAACACCCTCTAAAAATACTACGATGATATATTTCGGTATTCCAAAAGTATTTTCAAAAATGTAATGCGCAATCATGCAGACCTACCCGAAATTCTGAATATGCAAAGTTCTTCTCACATGTCCTAGGAACACCCTCTAAAAATACTACGATGGTATATTTTGATATTCCAAAATTATTTTCAAAAATGTAATGCGTGATCATGCAGGCCTACCCGAAAATTCTGAATATGGAAAGTTCTTCTCACATGTCCTAGGAACACCCTCTAAAAATACTACGATGGTATATTTTGATATTCCAAAATTATTTTCAAAAATGTAATGTGTAATCATGCAGGCCTACCCGAAAATTCTGAATAAGCAAAGTTCTTTTCACATGTCCTAGGAACACCCTCTAAAAATACTACGATGGTATATTTTGATATTCCAAAATTATTTTCAAAAATGTAATGCGCAATCATGCAGGCCTACCCGAAAATTCTGAATATGCAAAGTTCTTCTCACATGTCCTAGGGACACCCTCTAAAATACTACGATGGTATATTTTGATATTCCAAAATTATTTTCAAAAATGTAATGTGTAATCATGCAGGCCTACCAGAAAATTCTGAATATGCAAAGTTCTTCTCACATGTCCTAGGAACACCCTCTAAAAATACTACGATGGTATATTTTGATATTCCAAAATTATTTTCAAAAATGTAATGTGTAATCATGCAGGCCTACCAGAAAGTTCTGAATATGCAAAGTTCTTCTTACATGTCCTAGGAACACCCTCTAAAAATACTATGATGGTATATTTTGATATTCCAAAATTATTTTCAAATATGTAATGCGCAATCATGCAGGCCTACCCGAAAATTCTGAATGTTCAAAGTTCTTCTCACATGTCCTAGGAACACCCTCAAAACATACTACGATGGTATATTTTGATATTCCAAAATTATTTTCAAAAATGTAATGCGCAATCATACAGGCCTACCCGAAAATTCTGAATATTCAAAGTTCTTCTCACATGTCCTAGGAACACCCTCAAAACATACTACGATATTGATATTCCAAAATTATTTTCAAAAATGTAATGCGCAATCACGCAGGCCTACTCGAAAATTCTGAATGTTCAAAGTTCTTCTCACATGTCCTAGGAACACCCTCTAAAAATACTACGATGGTATATTTTGATATTCCAAAATTATTTTCAAAAATATTATGCGCAATCATGCAGGCCTACCCGAAAAATCTGTATATGCAAAGTTCTTCTCACATGTCCTAGGAACACCCTCTAAAAATACTACGATGGTATATTTTGATATTCCAAAATTATTTTCAAAAATGTAATGCGCAATCATGCAGGCCTACCCGAAAATTCTGAATATTCAAAGTTCTTCTCACATGTCCTAGGACCACCCTCTAAAAATACTACAATGGTATATTTTGATATTCCAAAATTATTTTCAAAAATGTAATGTGTAATCATGCAGGCCTACCCGAAAATTCTGAATATTCAAAGTTCTTCTCACATGTCCTAAGAACACCCTCTAAAAATACTACGATGGTATATTTTGATATTCCAAAATTATTTTCAAAAATGTAATGTGTAATCATGCAGGCCTACCAGAAAATTCTGAATATGCAAAGTTCTTCTCACATATCCTAGGAACACCCTCTAAAAATACTACGATGGTATATTTTGATATTCCAAAATTATTTTCAAAAATCTAATGCGCAATCATGCAGGCCTACCCGAAAATTCTGAATGTTTAAAGTTCTTCTCACATGTCCTAGGAACACCCTCAAAACATACTACGATTTTGATATTCCAAAATTATTTTCAAAAATGTAATGCGCAATCATGCAGGCCTACCCGAAAATTCTGAATATGCAAAGTTCTTCTCACATGTCCTAGGAACACACTCTAAAAATACTACGGTGGTATATTTTGGTATTCCAAAATTATTTTCAAAAATGTAATGCGCAATCATGCAGACCTACCCGAAATTCTGAATATGCAAAGTTCTTCTCACATGTCCTAGGAACACCCTCTAGAAATACTACGATGGTATATTTTGATATTCCAAAATTATTTTCAAAAATGTAATGTGTAATCGTGCAAGCCTACCAGAAAATTCTGAATATGCAAAGTTCTTCTCACATGTCCTAGGAACACCCTCTAAAAATACTACGATGGTATATTTTGATATTCCAAAATTATTTACAAAAATGTAATGCGCAATGATGCAGGCCTACCCGAAAATTCTGAATATTCAAAGTTCTTCTCACATGTCCTAGGAACACCCTCTAAAAATACTACGATGGTATATTTTGATATTCCAAAATTATTTTCAAAAATGTAATGCGCAATCATACAGGCCTACCCGAAAATTCTGAATATTCAAAGTTCTTCTCACATGTCCTAGGAACACCCTCAAAACATACTACGATATTGATATTCCAAAATTATTTTCAAAAATGTAATGCGCAATCACGCAGGCCTACCCGAAAATTCTGAATGTTCAAAGTTCTTCTCACATGTCCTAGGAACACCCTCAAAACATACTACGATGGTATATTTTGATATTCCAAAATTATTTTCAAAAATGTAATGCGCAATCATGCAGGCCTACCCGAAAATTCTGTATATGCAAAGTTCTTCTCGCATGTCCTAGGCAGAGTTAAAAATATTCAAATTCATTGAATGAAAATTGATCATATTCAGCCGCATTCATTTTCAATATTCAGTGACGCAGCTGAAAACGTCAAACGAACAAACCGCCCATTCATCCATGCAAATTTTCATTCGTCTCCGATTATTACACGAAGCGACCGCGCAGCAACGAATCAAACGCATCAAAGTAGGCCCTGGCATAATGTAAGCGATGATGATTGTTGTTCCATATGCTTTACCGGCATTTGAAAACATTTTCCTAGATAATTAGTGAAATGAATATACTGAACGATATTCAACTGAATGAATAAGGATGGATATTTGAATGAATATTTTTTCTATTCACCGCGAGTCGCGCCAGGTTCATTTTCAGCCGTCAAAAAAGAGCTTCGATTATTTTTAACTCTGGTCCTAGGAACACCCTCTAAAAATACTACGATGGTATATTTTGATATTCCAAAATTATTTTCAAAAATGTAATGTGTAATCATGCAGGCCTTCCCGAAAATTCTGAATATGTAAAGTTCTTCTCACATGTCCTAGGATCACCCGAAAATTCTGAATGTTCAAAGTTCTTCTCACATGTCCTAGGAACACCCTCAAAACATACTACGATGGTATATTTTGATATTCCAAAATTATTTTCAAAAATGTAATGCGCAATCATGCAGGCCTACCCGAAAATTCTGAATATTCAAAGTTCTTCTCACATGTCCTAGGAACACCCTCAAAACATACTACGATTTTGATATTCCAAAATTATTTTCAAAAATGTAATGCGCAATCACGCAGGCCTACCCGAAAATTCTGAATGTTCAAAGTTATTCTCACATGTCCTGCGAACACCCTCTAAAAATACTACGATGGTATATTTTGATATTCCAAAATTATTTTCAAAAATATTATGCGCAATCATGCAGGCCTACCCGAAAATTCTGTATATGCAAAGTTCTTCTCGCATGTCCTAGGCAGAGTTAAAAATATTCAAATTCATTGAATGAAAATTGATCATATTCAGCCGCATTCATTTTCAATATTCAGTGACGCAGCTGAAAACGTCAAACGAACAAACCGCCCATTCATCCATGCAAATTTTCATTCGTCTCCGATTATTACACGAAGCGACCGCGCAGCAACGAATCAAACGCATCAAAGTAGGCCCTGGCATAATGTAAGCGATGATGATTGTTGTTCCATATGCTTTACCGGCATTTGAAAACATTTTCCTAGATAATTAGTGAAATGAATATACTGAAAGATATTCAACTGAATGAATAAGGATGGATATTTGAATGAATATTTTTTCTATTCACCGCGAGTCGCGCCAGGTTCATTTTCAGCCGTCAAAAAAGAGCTTCGATTATTTTTAACTCTGGTCCTAGGAACACCCTCTAAAAATACTACGATGGTATATTTTGATATTCCAAAATTATTTTCAAAAATGTAATGTGTAATCATGCAGGCCTACCCGAAAATTCTGAATATGCAAAGTTCTTCTCACATGTCCTAGGAACACCCTCTAAAAATACTACGATGGTATATTTTGATAATCCAAAATTATTTTCAAAAATGTAATGCGTGATCATGCAGGCCTACCCGAAAATTCTGAATATGCAAAGTTCTTCTCACATGTCCTAGGAACACCCTCTAAAAATACTACGATGGTATATTTTGATATTCCAAAATTATTTTCAAAAATATTATGCGCAATCATGCAGGCCTACCCGAAAAATCTGTATATGCAAAGTTCTTCTCACATGTCCTAGGAACACCCTCTAAAAATACTACGATGGTATATTTTGATATTCCAAAATTATTTTCAAAAATGTAATGCGCAATCATGCAGGCCTACCCGAAAATTCTGAATATTCAAAGTTCTTCTCACATGTCCTAGGACCACCCTCTAAAAATACTACAATGGTATATTTTGATATTCCAAAATTATTTTCAAAAATGTAATGTGTAATCATGCAGGCCTACCCGAAAATTCTGAATATTCAAAGTTCTTCTCACATGTCCTAAGAACACCCTCTAAAAATACTACGATGGTATATTTTGATATTCCAAAATTATTTTCAAAAATGTAATGTGTAATCATGCAGGCCTACCAGAAAATTCTGAATATGCAAAGTTCTTCTCACATATCCTAGGAACACCCTCTAAAAATACTACGATGGTATATTTTGATATTCCAAAATTATTTTCAAAAATCTAATGCGCAATCATGCAGGCCTACCCGAAAATTCTGAATATTCAAAGTTCTTCTCACATGTCCTAGGAACACCCTCAAAAAATACTACGATGGTATATTTTGATATTCCAAAATTATTTTCAAAAATGTAATGCGCAATCATTCAGGCCTACCAGAAAATTATGAATATTCAAAGTTCTTCTCACATGTCCTAGGAACACCCTCTAAAAATACTACGATGGTATATTTTGATATTCCAAAATTATTTTCAAAAATCTAATGCGCAATCATGCAGGCCTACCCGAAAATTCTGAATGTTCAAAGTTCTTCTCACATGTCCTAGGAACACCCCAAAAACATACTACGATGGTATATTTTGATATTCCAAAATTATTTTCAAAACTGTAATGCGCAATCAGGCAGGCCTACCCGAAAATTCTGAATATTCAAAGTTCTTCTCACATGTCCTAGGAACACCCTCAAAACATACTACGATGGTATATTTTGATATTCCAAAATTATTTACAAAAATGTAATGCGCAATCATGCAGGCCTACCCGAAAATTCTGAATATTCAAAGTTCTTCTCACATGTCCTAGGAACACCCTCTAAAAATACTACGATGGTATATTTTGATATTCCAAAATTATTTTCAAAAATGTGATGCGCAATCATGCAGGCCTACCCGAAAATTCTGAATATGCAAAGTTCTTCTCACATGTCCTAGGAACACCCTATAAAAATACTACGGTGGTATATTTTGATATTCCAAAATTATTTTCAAAAATGTAATGCGCAATCATGCAGACCTACCCGAAATTCTGAATATGCAAAGTTCTTCTCACATGTCCTAAGAACACCCTCTAAAAATACTACGATGGTATATTTTGGTATTCCAAAAGTATTTTCAAAAATGTAATGTGTAATCATGCAGGCCTACCCGAAAATTCTGAATATGCAAAGTTCTTCTCACATGTCCTAGGAACACCCTCTAAAAATACTACGATGGTATATTTTGATATTCCAAAATTATTTACAAAAATGTAATGCGCAATCATGCAGGCCTACCCGAAAATTCTGAATATTCAAAGTTCTTCTCACATGTCCTAGGAACACTCTCTAAAAATACTACGATGGTATATTTTGATATTCCAAAATTATTTTCAAAAATGTAATGCGCAATCATGCAGCCCTACCCGAAAATTCTGAATATGTAAAGTTCTTCTCACATGTCCTAGGAACACCCTCTAGAAATACTACGATGGTATATTTTGATATTCCAAAATTATTTTCAAAAATGTAATGCGCAATCATGCAGGCCTACCAGAAAATTTTGAATGTTTAAAGTTCTTCTCACATGTCCTAGGAACACCCTCAAAACATACTACGATGGTATATTTTTATATTCCAAAATTATTTTCAAAAATGTAATGCGCAATCATGCAGGCCTACCCGAAAATTCTGAATATTCAAAGTTCTTCTCACATGTCCTAGGAACACCCTCAAAACATACTACGATTTTGATATTCCAAAATTATTTTCAAAAATGTAATGCGCAATCATGCAGGCCTACCCGAAAAATCTGAATGTTCAAAGATCTTCTCACATGTCCTAGGAACACCCTCTAAAAATACTACGATGGTATATTTTGATATTCCAAAATAATTTTCAAAAATGTAATGTGTAATCATGCAGGCCTACCAGAAAATTCTGAATATGCAAAGTTCTTCTCACATGTCCTAGGAACACCCTCTAAAAATACTACGATGATATATTTCGGTATTCCAAAAGTATTTTCAAAAATGTAATGCGCAATCATGCAGACCTACCCGAAATTCTGAATATGCAAAGTTCTTCTCACATGTCCTAGGAACACCCTCTAAAAATACTACGATGGTATATTTTGATATTCCAAAATTATTTTCAAAAATGTAATGCGTGATCATGCAGGCCTACCCGAAAATTCTGAATATGGAAAGTTCTTCTCACATGTCCTAGGAACACCCTCTAAAAATACTACGATGGTATATTTTGATATTCCAAAATTATTTTCAAAAATGTAATGTGTAATCATGCAGGCCTACCCGAAAATTCTGAATATGCAAAGTTCTTCTCACATGTCCTAGGAACACCCTCTAAAAATACTACGATGCTATATTTTGATATTCCAAAATTATTTTTAAAAATGTAATGCGCAATCATGCAGACCTACCAGAAAATTCTGAATATGCTAAGTTCTTCTCACATGTCCTAGGAACACCCTCTAAAAATACTGTGATGGTATATTTTGAAATTCCAAAATTATTTTCAAAAATGTAATGCGCCATCATGCAGGCCTTCCCGAAAATTCTGAATATGTAAAGTTCTTCTCACATGTCCTAGGATCACCCTCTAAAAATACTACGGTGGTATATTTTGGTAATCCAAAATTATTTTCAAAAATGTAATGCGCAATCATGCAGACCTACCCGAAATTCTGAATATGCAAAGTTCTTCTTACATGTCCTAGGAACACCCTCTAAAAATACTACGATGGTATATTTTGATATTCCAAAATTATTTTCAAAAATGTAATGCGCAATCATGCAGGCCTACCCGAAACTTCTGAATTTTCAAAGTTCTTCTCACATGTCCTAGGAACACCCTCAAAGCATACTACGATGGTATATTTTGATATTCCAAAATTATTTTCAAAAATGTAATGTGTAATCATGCAGGCCTACCCGAAAATTCTGAATATGCAAAGTTCTTCTCACATGTCCTAGGAACACCCTCTAAAAATACTACGATGGTATATTTTGATATTCCAAAATTATTTTCAAAAATGTAATGCGCAATCATGCAGGCCTACCCGAAAATTCTGAATGTTCAAAGTTCTTCTCATATGTCCTAGGAACACCCTCTAAAAATACTAAGATGGTATATTTTGATATTCCAAAATTATTTTCAAAAATGTAATGCGCAATCATGCAGCCCTACCCGAAAATTCTGAATATGTAAAGTTCTTCTCACATGTCCTAGGAACACCCTCTAGTAATACTACGATGGTATATTTTGATATTCCAAAATTATTTTCAAAAATGTAATGCGCAATCATGCAGGCCTACCAGAAAATTTTGAATGTTCAAAGTTCTTCTCACATGTCCTAGGAACACCCTCAAAACATACTACGATGGTATATTTTTATATTCCAAAATTATTTTCAAAAATGTAATGCGCAATCATGCAGGCCTACCCGAAAATTCTGAATATTCAAAGTTCTTCTCACATGTCCTAGGAACACCCTCAAAACATACTACGATTTTGATATTCCAAAATTATTTTCAAAAATGTAATGCGCAATCATGCAGGTCTACCCGAAAAATCTGAATGTTCAAAGATCTTCTCACATGTCCTAGGAACACCCTCTAAAAATACTACGATGGTATATTTTGATATTCCAAAATAATTTTCAAAAATGTAATGTGTAATCATGCAGGCCTACCAGAAAATTCTGAATATGCAAAGTTCTTCTCACATGTCCTAGGAACACCCTCTAAAAATACTACGATGATATATTTCGGTATTCCAAAATTATTTTCAAAAATGTAATGCGCAATCATTCAGGCCTACCAGAAAATTATGAATATTCAAAGTTCTTCTCACATGTCCTAGGAACACCCTCTAAAAATACTACGATGGTATATTTTGATATTCCAAAATTATTTTCAAAAATCTAATGCGCAATCATGCAGGCCTACCCGAAAATTCTGAATGTTCAAAGTTCTTCTCACATGTCCTAGGAACACCCCAAAAACATACTACGATGGTATATTTTGATATTCCAAAATTATTTTCAAAACTGTAATGCGCAATCATGCAGGCCTACCCGAAAATTCTGAATATTCAAAGTTCTTCTCACATGTCCTAGGAACACCCTCAAAACATACTACGATTTTGATATTCCAAAATTATTTTCAAAAATGTAATGCGCAATCATGCAGGCCTACCCGAAAATTCTGAATATGCAAAGTTCTTCTCACATGTCCTAGGAACACCCTCTAGAAATACTACGATGGTATATTTTGATATTCCAAAATTATTTACAAAAATGTAATGCGCAATCATGCAGGCCTACCCGAAAATTCTGAATATTCAAAGTTCTTCTCACATGTCCTAGGAACACCCTCTAAAAATACTACGATGGTATATTTTGATATTCCAAAATTATTTTCAAAAATGTGATGCGCAATCATGCAGGCCTACCCGAAAATTCTGAATATGCAAAGTTCTTCTCACATGTCCTAGGAACACCCTATAAAAATACTACGGTGGTATATTTTGATATTCCAAAATTATTTTCAAAAATGTAATGCGCAATCATGCAGACCTACCCGAAATTCTGAATATGCAAAGTTCTTCTCACATGTCCTAGGAACACCCTCTAAAAATACTACGATGGTATATTTTGGTATTCCAAAAGTATTTTCAAAAATGTAATGTGTAATCATGCAGGCCTACCCGAAAATTCTGAATATGCAAAGTTCTTCTCACATGTCCTAGGAACACCCTCTAAAAATACTACGATGGTATATTTTGATATTCCAAAATTATTTACAAAAATGTAATGCGCAATCATGCAGGCCTACCCGAAAATTCTGAATATTCAAAGTTCTTCTCACATGTCCTAGGAACACTCTCTAAAAATACTACGATGGTATATTTTGATATTCCAAAATTATTTTCAAAAATATAATGCGCAATCATGCAGCCCTACCCGAAAATTCTGAATATGTAAAGTTCTTCTCACATGTCCTAGGAACACCCTCTAGAAATACTACGATGGTATATTTTGATATTCCAAAATTATTTTCAAAAATGTAATGCGCAATCATGCAGGCCTACCCGAAAATTCTGAATATTCAAAGTTCTTCTCACATGTCCTAGGAACACCCTCAAAACATACTACGATTTTGATATTCCAAAATTATTTTCAAAAATGTAATGCGCAATCATGCAGGCCTACCCGAAAAATCTGAATGTTCAAAGATCTTCTCACATGTCCTAGGAACACCCTCTAAAAATACTACGATGGTATATTTTGATATTCCAAAATAATTTTCAAAAATGTAATGTGTTCATGCATGTAATCATGCAGGCCTACCAGAAAATTCTGAATATGCAAAGTTCTTCTCACATGTCCTAGGAACACCCTCTAAAAATACTACGATGATATATTTCGGTATTCCAAAAGTATTTTCAAAAATGTAATGCGCAATCATGCAGACCTACCCGAAATTCTGAATATGCAAAGTTCTTCTCACATGTCCTAGGAACACCCTCTAAAAATACTACGATGGTATAATTTGATATTCCAAAATTATTTTCAAAAATGTAATGCGTGATCATGCAGGCCTACCCGAAAATTCTGAATATGGAAAGTTCTTCTCACATGTCCTAGGAACACCCTCTAAAAATACTACGATGGTATATTTTGATATTCCAAAATTATTTTCAAAAATGTAATGTGTAATCATGCAGGCCTACTCGAAAATTCTGAATATGCAAAGTTCTTCTCACATGTCCTAGGAACACCCTCTAAAAATACTACGATGCTATATTTTGATATTCCAAAATTATTTTTAAAAATGTAATGCGCAATCATGCAGACCTACCAGAAAATTCTGAATATGCTAAGTTCTTCTCACATGTCCTAGGAACACCCTCTAAAAATACTGTGATGGTATATTTTGAAATTCCAAAATTATTTTCAAAAATGTAATGCGCAATCATGCAGGCCTTCCCGAAAATTCTGAATATGTAAAGTTCTTCTCACATGTCCTAGGCTCACCCTCTAAAAATACTACGGTGGTATATTTTGGTAATCCAAAATTACTTTCAAAAATGTAATGCGCAATCATGCAGACCTACCCGAAATTCTGAATATGCAAAGTTCTTCTTACATGTCCTAGGAACACCCTCTAAAAATACTACGATGGTATATTTTGATATTCCAAAATTATTTTCAAAAATGTAATGCGCAATCATGCAGGCCTACCCGAAAATTCTGAATTTTCAAAGTTCTTCTCACATGTCCTAGGAACACCCTCAAAGCATACTACGATGGTATATTTTGATATTCCAAAATTATTTTCAAAAATGTAATGTGTAATCATGCAGGCCTACCAGAAAATTCTGAATATGCAAAGTTCTTCTTACATGTCCTAGGAACACCCTCTAAAAATACTACGATGGTATATTTTGATATTCCAAAATTATTTTCAAAAATGTAATGCGCAATCATGCAGGCCTACCCGAAAATTCTGAATATTCAAAGTTCTTCTCACATGTCCTAGGAACACCCTCTAAAAATACTACGATGGTATATTTTGATATTCCAAAATTATTTTCAAAAATGTAATGTGTAATCATGCAGGCCTACCAGAAAAATGTGAATATGCAAAGTTCTTCTCACATGTCCTAGGAACACCCTCAAAACATACTACGATGGTATATTTTGATATTCCAAAATTATTTTCAAAAATGTAATGCGCAATCATGCAGGCCTACCCGAAAATTCTGAATATTCAAAGTTCTTCTCACATGTCCTAGGAACACCCTCTAAAAATACTACGATGATATATTTCGGTATTCCAAAAGTATTTTCAAAAATGTAATGCGCAATCATGCAGACCTACCCGAAATTCTGAATATGCAAAGTTCTTCTCACATGTCCTAGGAACACCCTCTAAAAATACTACGATGGTATATTTTGATATTCCAAAATTATTTTCAAAAATGTAATGCGTGATCATGCAGGCCTACCAGAAAATTCTGAATATGCAAAGTTCTTCTCACATGTCCTAGGAACACCCTCTAAAAATACTATGATGGTATATTTTGATATTCCAAAATTATTTTCAAAAATGTAATGTGTAATTATGCAGGCCTACCAGAAAATTCTGAATATGCAAAGTTCTTCTTACATGTCCTAGGAACACCCTCTAAAAATACTATGATGGTATATTTTGATATTCCAAAATTATTTTCAAAAATGTAATGCGCAATCATGCAGGCCTACCCGAAAATTCTGAATGTTCAAAGTTCTTCTCACATGTCCTAGGAACACCCTCAAAACATACTACGATGGTATATTTTGATATTCCAAAATTATTTTCAAAAATGTAATGCGCAATCATACAGGCCTACCCGAAAATTCTGAATATTCAAAGTTCTTCTCACATGTCCTAGGAACACCCTCAAAACATACTACGATATTGATATTCCAAAATTATTTTCAAAAATGTAATGCGCAATCACGCAGGCCTACTCGAAAATTCTGAATGTTCAAAGTTCTTCTCACATGTCCTAGGAACACCCTCTAAAAATACTACGATGGTATATTTTGATATTCCAAAATTATTTTCAAAAATATTATGCGCAATCATGCAGGCCTACCCGAAAAATCTGTATATGCAAAGTTCTTCTCACATGTCCTAGGAACACCCTCTAAAAAATACTACGATGGTATATTTTGATATTCCAAAATTATTTTCAAAAATGTAATGCGCAATCATGCAGGCCTACCCGAAAATTCTGAATATTCAAAGTTCTTCTCACATGTCCTAGGACCACCCTCTAAAAATACTACAATGGTATATTTTGATATTCCAAAATTATTTTCAAAAATGTAATGTGTAATCATGCAGGCCTACCCGAAAATTCTGAATATTGAAAGTTCTTCTCACATGTCCTAGGAACACCCTCTAAAAATACTACGATGGTATATTTTGATATTCCAAAATTATTTTCAAAAATGTAATGTGTAATCATGCAGGCCTACCAGAAAATTCTGAATATGCAAAGTTCTTCTCACATATCCTAGGAACACCCTCTAAAAATACTACGATGGTATATTTTGATATTCCAAAATTATTTTCAAAAATCTAATGCGCAATCATGCAGGCCTACCCGAAAATTCTGAATGTTTAAAGTTCTTCTCACATGTCCTAGGAACACCCTCACAACATACTACGATGGTATATTTTGATATTCCAAAATTATTTTCAAAAATCTAATGCGCAATCATGCAGGCCTACCCGAAAATTCTGAATATTCAAAGTTCTTCTCACATGTCCTAGGAACACCCTCAAAAAATACTACGATGGTATATTTTGATATTCCAAAATTATTTTCAAAAATGTAATGCGCAATCATTCAGGCCCACCAGAAAATTATGAATATTCAAAGTTCTTCTCACATGTCCTAGGAACACCCTCTAAAAATACTACGATGGTATATTTTGATATTCCAAAATTATTTTCAAAAATGTAATGCGCAATCATGCAGCCCTACCCGAAAATTCTGAATATGCAAAGTTCTTCTCACATGTCCTAGGAACACCCTCTAGAAATACTACGATGGTATATTTTGATATTCCAAAATAATTTTCAAAAATGTAATGTGTAATCGTGCAAGCCTACCAGAAAATTCTGAATATGCAAAGTTCTTCTCACATGTCCTAGGAACACCCTCTAAAAATACTACGATGGTATATTTTGATATTCCAAAATTATTTACAAAAATGTAATGCGCAATGATGCAGGCCTACCCGAAAATTCTGAATATTCAAAGTTCTTCTCACATGTCCTAGGAACACCCTCTAAAAATACTACGATGGTATATTTTGATATTCCAAAATTATTTTCAAAAATGTAATGCGCAATCATGCAGGCCTACCCGAAAATTCTGAATGTTCAAAGTTCTTCTCACATGTCCTAGGAACACCCTCAAAACATACTACGATGGTATATTTTGATATTCCAAAATTATTTTCAAAAATGTAATGCGCAATCATGCAGGCCTACCCGAAAATTCTGAATATGCAAAGTTCTTCTCACATGTCCTAGGAACACCCTCTAAAAATACTACGATGGTATATTTTGATATTCCAAAATTATTTTCAAAAATGTAATGTGTAATCATGCAGGCCTACCCGAAAATTCTGAATATGCAAAGTTCTTTTCACATGTCCTAGGAACACCCTCTAAAAATACTACGATGGTATATTTTGATATTCCAAAATTATTTTCAAAAATGTAATGCGCAATTATGCAGGCCTACCCGAAAATTCTGAATATGCAAAGTTCTTCTCACATGTCCTAGGAACACCCTCTAAAATACTACGATGGTATATTTTGATATTCCAAAATTATTTTCAAAAATGTAATGTGTAATCATGCAGGCCTACCAGAAAATTCTGAATATGCAAAGTTCTTCTCACATGTCCTAGGAACACCCTCTAAAAATACTACGATGGTATATTTTGATATTCCAAAATTATTTTCAAAAATGTAATGTGTAATCATGCAGGCCTACCAGAAAATTCTGAATATGCAAAGTTCTTCTTACATGTCCTAGGAACACCCTCTAAAAATACTATGATGGTATATTTTGATATTCCAAAATTATTTTCAAAAATGTAATGCGCAATCATGCAGGCCTACCCGAAAATTCTGAATGTTCAAAGTTCTTCTCACATGTCCTAGGAACACCCTCAAAACATACTACGATGGTATATTTTGATATTCCAAAATTATTTTCAAAAATGTAATGCGCAATCATACAGGCCTACCCGAAAATTCTGAATATTCAAAGTTCTTCTCACATGTCCTAGGAACACCCTCAAAACATACTACGATATTGATATTCCAAAATTATTTTCAAAAATGTAATGCGCAATCACGCAGGCCTACTCGAAAATTCTGAATGTTCAAAGTTCTTCTCACATGTCCTAGGAACACCCTCTAAAAATACTACGATGGTATATTTTGATATTCCAAAATTATTTTCAAAAATGTAATGCGCAATGATGCAGGCCTTCCCGAAAATTCTGAATATTCAAAGTTCTTCTCACATGTCCTAGGAATACCCTCAAAACATACTACGATTTTGATATTCCAAAATTATTTCCAAAAATGTAATGCGCAATCATGCAGGCCTACCCGAAAATTCTGAATGTTCAAAGTTCTTCTCACATGTCCTAGGAACACCCTCTAAAAATACTACGATGGTATATTTTGATATTCCAAAATTATTTTCAAAAATGTAATGCAGGCGTACCCGAAAATTCTGAATATTCAAAGTTCTTCTCACATGTCCTAGGAACACCCTCTAAAAATACTACGATGGTATATTTTGATATTCCAAAATTATTTTCAAAAATGTAATGCAGGCGTACCCGAAAATTCTGAATATTCAAAGTTCTTCTCACATGTCCTAGGAACACCCTCTAAAAATACTACGATGGTATATTTTGATATTCCAAAATTATTTTCAAAATTGTAATGTGTAATCATGCAGGCCTACCAGAAAATTCTGAATATGCAAAGTTCTTCTCACATGTCCTAGGAACACCCTCAAAACATACTACGATTTTGATATTCCAAAATTATTTCCAAAAATGTAATGCGCAATCATGCAGGCCTACCCGAAAATTCTGAATATTCAAAGTTCTTCTCACATGTCCTAGGAACACCCTCTAAAAATACTACGATGTTATATTTTGATATTCCAAAATTATTTTCAAAAATGTAATGTGTAATCATGCAGACCTACCCGAAAATTCTGAATATGCAAAGTTCTTCTCACATGTCCTAGGAACACCCTCTAAAAATACTACGATGGTATATTTTGATATTCCAAAATTATTTTCAAAATTGTAATGTGTAATCATGCAGGCCTACCAGAAAATTCTGAATATGCAAAGTTCTTCTCACATGTCCTAGGAACACCCTCTAAAAATACTACGATGGTATATTTTGATATTCCAAAATTATTTTCAAAAATGTAATGCGCAATGATGCAGGTCTACCAGAAAATTCTGAATATTCTATGTTCTTCTCACATGTCCTAGGAACACCCTCTAAAAATACTACGATGGTATATTTTGATATTCCCAGATTATTTTCAAAAATTTAATGCGCAATCATGCAGGCCTACCCGAAAATTCTGAATATTCAAAGTTCTTCTCATATGTCCTAGGAACACCCTCTAAAAATACTACGATGGTATATTTTGATATTCCAAATTATTTTCAAAAATATAATGTGTTGTCATGCAGGCCTACCAGAAAATTCTGAATATGCAAAGATCTTCTCACATGTCCTAGGAATACCCTCTAAAAATACTACGATGGTATATTTTAATATTCCAAAATTATTTTCAAAAATCTAATGCGCAATCATGCAGGCCTACCCGAAAATTCTGAATATTCAAAGTTCTTCTCACATGTCCTAGGAACACCCTCAAAACATACTACGATGGTATATTTTGATATTCCAAAATCATTTTCAAAAATGTAATGCGCAATCATGCAGGTCTACCCGAAAATTCTGAATATGCAAAGTTCTTCTCACATGTCCTAGGAACACCCTCAAAACATACTACGATGGTATATTTTGATATTCCAAAATTATTTTCAAAAATGTAATGCGCAATCATGCAGGCCTACCCGAAAATTCTGAATATGCAAAGTTCTTCTCACATGTCCTAGGAACACCCTCTAAAAATACTACGATGGTATATTTTGAAATTCCAAAATTATTTTCAAAAATGTAATGTGTAATCATGCAGGCCTACCAGAAAATTCTGAATATTCAAAGTTCTTCTCACATGTCCTAGGAAACCCTCCAAAAATACTACGATGGTATATTTTGATATTCCAAAATTATTTTCAAAAATGTAGTGTGTAATCATGCAGGCCTAATTATTTTCAAAAATGTAATGTGTAATCATGCAGGCCTACCAGAAAATTCTGAATATTATGTCCTAGGAACACCCTCTAAAAATACTACGATGGTATATTTTGATGTTCCAAAATTATTTTCAAAAATGTAATGCGCAATCATGCAGGCCTACCCGAAAATTCTGAATATGCACAATTCTTCTCACATGTCCTAGGAAAACTCTCAAAACATACTACGATGGTATATTTTGATATTCCAAAATTATTTTCAAAAATGTAATGAGCAATCATGCAGGCCTACCCGAAAATTCTGAATGTTCAAAGTTCTTCTCACATGTCATAGGAACACCCTCTAAAAATACTACGATGGTATATTTTGATATTCCAAAATTATTTTCAAAAATATTATGCGCAATCATGCAGGCCTACCCGAAAATTCTGAATGTTCAAAGTTCTTCTCACATGTCCTAGGAACACCCTCTAAAAATACTACGATGGTATATTTTGATATTCCAAAATTATTTTCAAAAATGTAATGCGCAATCATGCAGGCCTACCCGAAAATTCTGAATATTCAAAGTTCTTCTCACAGGTCCTAGGAACACCCTCTAAAAATACTACAATGGTATATTTTGATATTCCAAAATCATTTTCAAAAATATAATGCGCAATCATGCAGGCCTACCCGAAAATTCTGAATGTTCAAAGTTCTTCTCACATGTCATAGGAACACCCTCTAAAAATACTACGATGGTATATTTTGATATTCCAAAATTATTTTCAAAAATATTATGCGCAATCATGCAGGCCTACCCGAAAATTCTGAATGTTCAAAGTTCTTCTCACATGTCCTAGGAACACCCTCTAAAAATACTACGATGGTATATTTTGATATTCCAAAATTATTTTCAAAAATGTAATGCGCAATCATGCAGGCCTACCTGAAAATTCTGAATTTTCAAAGTTCTTCTCACATGTCCTAGGAACACCCTCTAAAAATACTACGATGGAATATTTTGAAATTCCAAAATTATTTTCAAAAATGTAATGTGTAATCATTCAGGCCTACCAGAAAATTCTGAATATTCAAAGTTCTTCTTACATGTCCTAGGAAACCCTCCAAAAATACTACGATGGTATATTTTGATATTCCAAAATTATTTTCAAAAATGTAATGTGTAATTATGCAGGCGTAATTATTTTCAAATATGTAATGTGTAATCATGCAGGCCTACCAGAAAATTCTGAATATTCAAAGTTCTTCTCACATGTCCTAGGAACACCCTCTAAAAATACTACGATGTTATATTTTGATATTCCAAAATTATTTTCAAAAATGTAATGTGTAATCATGCAGACCTACCCGAAAATTCTGAATATGCAAAGTTCTTCTCACATGTCCTAGGAACACCCTCTAGAAATACTACGATGGTATATTTTGATATTCCAAAATTATTTTCAAAAATGTAATGTGTAATCATGCAGGCCTACCAGAAAATTCTGAATATGCAAAGTTCTTCTCACATATCCTAGGAACACCCTCTAAAAATACTACGATGGTATATTTTGATATTCCAAAATTATTTTCAAAAATCTAATGCGCAATCATGCAGGCCTACCCGAAAATTCTGAATGTTTAAAGTTCTTCTCACATGTCCTAGGAACACCCTCACAACATACTACGATGGTATATTTTGATATTCCAAAATTATTTTCAAAAATCTAATGCGCAATCATGCAGGCCTACCCGAAAATTCTGAATGTTCAAAGTTCTTCTCACATGTCCTAGGAACACCCTAAAAACATACTACGATGGTATATTTTGATATTCCAAAATTATTTTCAAAACTGTAATGCGCAATCATGCAGGCCTACCCGAAAATTCTGAATATTCAAAGTTCTTCTCACATGTCCTAGGAACACCCTCAAAACATACTACGATTTTGATATTCCAAAATTATTTTCAAAAATGTAATGCGCAATCATGCAGGCCTACCCGAAAATTCTGAATATGCAAAGTTCTTCTCACATGTCCTAGGAACACCCTCTAGAAATACTACGATGGTATATTTTGATATTCCAAAATTATTTTCAAAAATGTAATGTGTAATCGTGCAAGCCTACCAGAAAATTCTGAATATGCAAAGTTCTTCTCACATGTCCTAGGAACACCCTCTAAAAATACTACGATGGAATATTTTGATATTCCAAAATTATTTTCAAAAATGTAATGCGCAATCATGCAGGCCTACCCGAAAATTCTGAATGTTCAAAGTTCTTCTCACATGTCCTAGGAACACCCTCAAAACATACTACGATGGTATATTTTGATATTCCAAAATTATTTTCAAAAATGTAATGCGCAATCATGCAGGCCTACCCGAAAATTCTGAATATGCAAAGTTCTTCTCACATGTCCTAGGAACACCCTCTAAAAATACTACGATGGTATATTTTGATATTCCAAAATTATTTTCAAAAATGTAATGTGTAATCATGCAGGCCTACCCGAAAATTCTGAATATGCAAAGTTCTTTTCACATGTCCTAGGAACACCCTCTAAAAATACAACGATGGTATATTTTGATATTCCAAAATTATTTTCAAAAATGTAATGCGCAATCATGCAGGCCTACCCGAAAATTCTGAATATGCAAAGTTCTTCTCACATGTCCTAGGAACACCCTCTAAAATACTACGATGGTATATTTTGATATTCCAAAATTATTTTCAAAAATGTAATGTGTAATCATGCAGGCCTACCAGAAAATTCTGAATATGCAAAGTTCTTCTCACATGTCCTAGGAACACCCTCTAAAAATACTACGATGGTATATTTTGATATTCCAAAATTATTTTCAAAAATGTAATGTGTAATCATGCAGGCCTACCAGAAAATTCTGAATATGCAAAGTTCTTCTTACATGTCCTAGGAACACCCTCTAAAAATACTATGATGGTATATTTTGATATTCCAAAATTATTTTCAAAAATGTAATGCGCAATCATGCAGGCCTACCCGAAAATTCTGAATGTTCAAAGTTCTTCTCACATGTCCTAGGAACACCCTCAAAACATACTACGATGGTATATTTTGATATTCCAAAATTATTTTCAAAAATGTAATGCGCAATCATACAGGCCTACCCGAAAATTCTGAATATTCAAAGTTCTTCTCACATGTCCTAGGAACACCCTCAAAACATACTACGATATTGATATTCCAAAATTATTTTCAAAAATGTAATGCGCAATCACGCAGGCCTACTCGAAAATTCTGAATGTTCAAAGTTCTTCTCACATGTCCTAGGAACACCCTCTAAAAATACTACGATGGTATATTTTGATATTCCAAAATTATTTTCAAAAATGTAATGCGCAATGATGCAGGCCTTCCCGAAAATTCTGAATATTCAAAGTTCTTCTCACATGTCCTAGGAATACCCTCAAAACATACTACGATTTTGATATTCCAAAATTATTTCCAAAAATGTAATGCGCAATCATGCAGGCCTACCCGAAAATTCTGAATGTTCAAAGTTCTTCTCACATGTCCTAGGAACACCCTCTAAAAATACTACGATGGTATATTTTGATATTCCAAAATTATTTTCAAAAATGTAATGCAGGCGTACCCGAAAATTCTGAATATTCAAAGTTCTTCTCACATGTCCTAGGAACACCCTCTAAAAATACTACGATGGTATATTTTGATATTCCAAAATTATTTTCAAAAATGTAATGCAGGCGTACCCGAAAATTCTGAATATTCAAAGTTCTTCTCACATGTCCTAGGAACATCCTCTAAAAATACTACGATGGTATATTTTGATATTCCAAAATTATTTTCAAAAATGTAATGTGTAATCATGCAGGCCTACCAGAAAATTCTGAATATTCAAAGTTCTTCTCACATGTCCTTGGAACACCCTCTAAAAATACTACGATGGTATATTTTGATATTCCAAAATTATTTTCAAAATTGTAATGTGTAATCATGCAGGCCTACCAGAAAATTCTGAATATGCAAAGTTCTTCTCACATGTCCTAGGAACACCCTCAAAACATACTACGATTTTGATATTCCAAAATTATTTCCAAAAATGTAATGCGCAATCATGCAGGCCTACCCGAAAATTCTGAATATTCAAAGTTCTTCTCACATGTCCTAGGAACACCCTCTAAAAATACTACGATGTTATATTTTGATATTCCAAAATTATTTTCAAAAATGTAATGTGTAATCATGCAGACCTACCCGAAAATTCTGAATATGCAAAGTTCTTCTCACATGTCCTAGGAACACCCTCTAAAAATACTACGATGGTATATTTTGATATTCCAAAATTATTTTCAAAATTGTAATGTGTAATCATGCAGGCCTACCAGAAAATTCTGAATATGCAAAGTTCTTCTCACATGTCCTAGGAACACCCTCTAAAAATACTACGATGGTATATTTTGATATTCCAAAATTATTTTCAAAAATGTAATGCGCAATGATGCAGGTCTACCAGAAAATTCTGAATATTCTATGTTCTTCTCACATGTCCTAGGAACACCCTCTAAAAATACTACGATGGTATATTTTGATATTCCAAGATTATTTTCAAAAATTTAATGCGCAATCATGCAGGCCTACCCGAAAATTCTGAATATTCAAAGTTCTTCTCATATGTCCTAGGAACACCCTCTAAAAATACTACGATGGTATATTTTGATATTCCAAAATTATTTTCAAAAATATAATGTGTTATCATGCAGGCCTACCAGAAAATTCTGAATATGCAAAGATCTTCTCACATGTCCTAGGAATACCCTCTAAAAATACTACGATGGTATATTTTAATATTCCAAAATTATTTTCAAAAATCTAATGCGCAATCATGCAGGCCTACCCGAAAATTCTGAATATTCAAAGTTCTTCTCACATGTCCTAGGAACACCCTCAAAACATACTACGATGGTATATTTTGATATTCCAAAATCATTTTCAAAAATGTAATGCGCAATCATGCAGGTCTACCCGAAAATTCTGAATATGCAAAGTTCTTCTCACATGTCCCAGGAACACCCTCAAAACATACTACGATGGTATATTTTGATATTCCAAAATTATTTTCAAAAATGTAATGCGCAATCATGCAGGCCTACCCGAAAATTCTGAATATGCAAAGTTCTTCTCACATCTCCTAGGAAACCCTCCAAAAATACTACGATGGTATATTTAGATATTCCAAAATTATTTTCAAAAATGTAGTGTGTAATCATGCAGGCCTAATTATTTTCAAAAATGTAATGTGTAATCATGCAGGCCTACCAGAAAATTCTGAATATTATGTCCTAGGAACACCCTCTAAAAATACTACGATGGTATATTTTGATGTTCCAAAATTATTTTCAAAAATGTAATGCGCAATCATGCAGGCCTACCCGAAAATTCTGAATATGCACAGTTCTTCTCACATGTCCTAGGAAAACTCTCAAAACATACTACGATGGTATATTTTGATATTCCAAAATTATTTTCAAAAATGTAATGAGCAATCATGCAGGCCTACCCGAAAATTCTGAATATGCAAAGTTCTTCTCACATGTCCTAGGAACACCCTCTAAAAATACTACGATGGTATATTTTGATATTCCAAAATTATTTTCAAAAATGTAATGCGCAATCATGCAGGCCTACCCGAAAATTCTGAATATTCAAAGTTCTTCTCACATGTCCTAGGAACACCCTCTAAAAATACTACGATGGTATATTTTGATATTCCAAAATTATTTTCAAAAATGTAATGCGCAATCATGCAGGCCTACCCGAAAATTCTGAATATTCAAAGTTCTTCTCACAGGTCCTAGGAACACCCTCTAAAAATACTACAATGGTATATTTTGATATTCCAAAATCATTTTCAAAAATATAATGCGCAATCATGCAGGCCCACCCGAAAATTCTGAATGTTCAAAGTTCTTCTCACATGTCATAGGAACACCCTCTAAAAATACTACGATGGTATATTTTGATATTCCAAAATTATTTTCAAAAATATTATGCGCAATCATGCAGGCCTACCCGAAAATTCTGAATGTTCAAAGTTCTTCTCACATGTCCTAGGAACACCCTCTAAAAATACTACGATGGTATATTTTGATATTCCAAAATTATTTTCAAAAATGTAATGCGCAATCATGCAGGCCTACCTGAAAATTCTGAATTTTCAAAGTTCTTCTCACATGTCCTAGGAACACCCTCTAAAAATACTACGATGGAATATTTTGAAATTCCAAAATTATTTTCAAAAATGTAATGTGTAATCATTCAGGCCTACCAGAAAATTCTGAATATTCAAAGTTCTTCTTACATGTCCTAGGAAACCCTCCAAAAATACTACGATGGTATATTTTGATATTCCAAAATTATTTTCAAAAATGTAGTGTGTAATTATGCAGGCGTAATTATTTTCAAAAATGTAATGTGTAATCATGCAGGCCTACCCGAAAATTCTGAATATTCAAAGTTCTTCTCACATGTCCTAGGAACACCCTCTAAAAATACTACGATGGTATATTTTGATATTCCAAAATTATTTTCAAAAATGTAATGTGTAATCATGCAGGCCTACCAGAAAATTCTGAATATGCAAAGTTCTTCTCACATATCCTAGGAACACCCTCTAAAAATACTACGATGGTATATTTTGATATTCCAAAATTATTTTCAAAAATCTAATGCGCAATCATGCAGGCCTACCCGAAAATTCTGAATGTTTAAAGTTCTTCTCACATGTCCTAGGAACACCCTCACAACATACTACGATGGTATATTTTGATATTCCAAAATTATTTTCAAAAATCTAATGCGCAATCATGCAGGCCTACCCGAAAATTCTGAATATTCAAAGTTCTTCTCACATGTCCTAGGAACACCCCAAAAACATACTACGATGGTATATTTTGATATTCCAAAATTATTTTCAAAACTGTAATGCGCAATCATGCAGGCCTACCCGAAAATTCTGAATATTCAAAGTTCTTCTCACATGTCCTAGGAACACCCTCAAAACATACTACGATTTTGATATTCCAAAATTATTTTCAAAAATGTAATGCGCAATCATGCAGGCCTACCCGAAAATTCTGAATATGCAAAGTTCTTCTCACATGTCCTAGGAACACCCTGTAGAAATACTACGATGGTATATTTTGATATTCCAAAATTATTTACAAAAATGTAATGCGCAATCATGCAGGCCTACCCGAAAATTCTGAATATTCAAAGTTCTTCTCACATGTCCTAGGAACACCCTCTAAAAATACTACGATGGTATATTTTGATATTCCAAAATTATTTTCAAAAATGTGATGCGCAATCATGCAGGCCTACCCGAAAATTCTGAATATGCAAAGTTCTTCTCACATGTCCTAGGAACACCCTATAAAAATACTACGGTGGTATATTTTGATATTCCAAAATTATTTTCAAAAATGTAATGCGCAATCATGCAGACCTACCCGAAATTCTGAATATGCAAAGTTCTTCTCACATGTCCTAGGAACACCCTCTAAAAATACTACGATGGTATATTTTGGTATTCCAAAAGTATTTTCAAAAATGTAATGTGTAATCATGCAGGCCTACCCGAAAATTCTGAATATGCAAAGTTCTTCTCACATGTCCTAGGAACACCCTCTAAAAATACTACGATGGTATATTTTGATATTCCAAAATTATTTACAAAAATGTAATGCGCAATCATGCAGGCCTACCCGAAAATTCTGAATATTCAAAGTTCTTCTCACATGTCCTAGGAACACTCTCTAAAAATACTACGATGGTATATTTTGATATTCCAAAATTATTTTCAAAAATGTAATGCGCAATCATGCAGGCCTACCCGAAAATTCTGAATGTTCAAAGTTCTTCTCATAGGTCCTAGGAACACCCTCTAAAAATACTAAGATGGTATATTTTGATATTCCAAAATTATTTTCAAAAATGTAATGCGCAATCATGCAGCCCTACCCGAAAATTCTGAATATGTAAAGTTCTTCTCACATGTCCTAGGAACACCCTCTAGAAATACTACGATGGTATATTTTGATATTCCAAAATTATTTTCAAAAATGTAATGCGCAATCATGCAGGCCTACCAGAAAATTTTGAATGTTTAAAGTTCTTCTCACATGTCCTAGGAACACCCTCAAAACATACTACGATGATATATTTTTATATTCCAAAATTATTTTCAAAAATGTAATGCGCAATCATGCAGGCCTACCCGAAAATTCTGAATATTCAAAGTTCTTCTCACATGTCCTAGGAACACCCTCAAAACATACTACGATTTTGATATTCCAAAATTATTTTCAAAAATGTAATGCGCAATCATGCAGGCCTACCCGAAAAATCTGAATGTTCAAAGATCTTCTCACATGTCCTAGGAACACCCTCTAAAAATACTACGATGGTATATTTTGATATTCCAAAATAATTTTCAAAAATGTAATGTGTAATCATGCAGGCCTACCAGAAAATTCTGAATATGCAAAGTTCTTCTCACATGTCCTAGGAACACCCTCTAAAAATACTACGATGATATATTTCGGTATTCCAAAAGTATTTTCAAAAATGTAATGCGCAATCATGCAGACCTACCCGAAAATTCTGAATATGCAAAGTTCTTCTCACATGTCCTAGGAACACCCTCTAAAAATACTACGATGGTATATTTTGATATTCCAAAATTATTTTCAAAAATGTAATGCGTGATCATGCAGGCCTACCCGAAAATTCTGAATATGGAAAGTTCTTCTCACATGTCCTAGGAACACCCTCTAAAAATACTACGATGGTATATTTTGATATTCCAAAATTATTTTCAAAAATGTAATGTGTAATCATGCAGGCCTACTCGAAAATTCTGAATATGCAAAGTTCTTCTCACATGTCCTAGGAACACCCTCTAAAAATACTACGATGCTATATTTTGATATTCCAAAATTATTTTTAAAAATGTAATGCGCAATCATGCAGACCTACCAGAAAATTCTGAATATGCTAAGTTCTTCTCACATGTCCTAGGAACACCCTCTAAAAATACTGTGATGGTATATTTTGAAATTCCAAAATTATTTTCAAAAATGTAATGCGCAATCATGCAGGCCTTCCCGAAAATTCTGAATATGTAAAGTTCTTCTCACATGTCCTAGGATCACCCTCTAAAAATACTACGGTGGTATATTTTGGTAATCCAAAATTATTTTCAAAAATGTAATGCGCAATCATGCAGACCTACCCGAAATTCTGAATATGCAAAGTTCTTCTTACATGTCCTAGGAACACCCTCTAAAAATACTACGATGGTATATTTTGATATTCCAAAATTATTTTCAAAAATGTAATGCGCAATCATGCAGGCCTACCCGAAAATTCTGAATGTTCAAAGTTCTTCTCACATGTCCTAGGAACACCCTCAAAGCATACTACGATGGTATATTTTGATATTCCAAAATTATTTTCAAAAATGTAATGTGTAATCATGCAGGCCTACCAGAAAATTCTGAATATGCAAAGTTCTTCTTACATGTCCTAGGAACACCCTCTAAAAATACTACGATGGTATATTTTGATATTCCAAAATTATTTTAAAAAATGTAATGCGCAATCATGCAGGCCTACCCGAAAATTCTGAATATTCAAAGTTCTTCTCACATGTCCTAGGAACACCCTCTAAAAATACTACGATGGTATATTTTGATATTCCAAAATTATTTTCAAAAATGTAATGTGTAATCATGCAGGCCTACCAGAAAAATGTGAATATGCAAAGTTCTTCTCACATGTCCTAGGAACACCCTCAAAACATACTACGATGGTATATTTTGATATTCCAAAATTATTTTCAAAAATGTAATGCGCAATCATGCAGGCCTACCCGAAAATTCTGAATATGCAAAGTTCTTCTCACATGTCCTAGGAACACCCTCTAAAAATACTACGATGATATATTTCGGTATTCCAAAAGTATTTTCAAAAATGTAATGCGCAATCATGCAGACCTACCCGAAAATTCTGAATATTCAAAGTTCTTCTCACATGTCCTAGGAACACCCTCTAAAAATACTACGATGGTATATTTTGATATTCCAAAATTATTTTCAAAAATGTAATGCGCAATCATGCAGGCCTACCCGAAAATTCTGAATATTCAAAGTTCTTCTCACATGTCCTAGGAACACCCTCTAAAAATACTACGATGGTATATTTTGATATTCCAAAATTATTTTCAAAAATGTAATGTGTAATCATGCAGGCCTACCAGAAAAATGTGAATATGCAAAGTTCTTCTCACATGTCCTAGGAACACCCTCAAAACATACTACGATGGTATATTTTGATATTCCAAAATTATTTTCAAAAATGTAATGCGCAATCATACAGGCCTACCCGAAAATTCTGAATATTCAAAGTTCTTCTCACATGTCCTAGGAACACCCTCAAAACATACTACGATATTGATATTCCAAAATTATTTTCAAAAATGTAATGCGCAATCACGCAGGCCTACTCGAAAATTCTGAATGTTCAAAGTTTTTCTCACATGTCCTAGGAACACCCTCTAAAAATACTACGATGGTATATTTTGATATTCCAAAATTATTTTCAAAAATATTATGCGCAATCATGCAGGCCTACCCGAAAAATCTGTATATGCAAAGTTCTTCTCACATGTCCTAGGAACACCCTCTAAAAATACTACGATGGTATATTTTGATATTCCAAAATTATTTTCAAAAATGTAATGCGCAATCATGCAGGCCTACCCGAAAATTCTGAATATTCAAAGTTCTTCTCACATGTCCTAGGACCACCCTCTAAAAATACTACAATGGTATATTTTGATATTCCAAAATTATTTTCAAAAATGTAATGTGTAATCATGCAGGCCTACCCGAAATTCTGAATATTCAAAGTTCTTCTCACATGTCCTAGGAACACCCTCTAAAAATACTACGATGGTATATTTTGATATTCCAAAATTATTTTCAAAAATGTAATGTGTAATCATGCAGGCCTACCAGAAAATTCTGAATATGCAAAGTTCTTCTCACATATCCTAGGAACACCCTCTAAAAATACTACGATGGTATATTTTGATATTCCAAAATTATTTTCAAAAATCTAATGCGCAATCATGCAGGCCTACCCGAAAATTCTGAATGTTTAAAGTTCTTCTCACATGTCCTAGGAACACCCTCACAACATACTACGATGGTATATTTTGATATTCCAAAATTATTTTCAAAAATCTAATGCGCAATCATGCAGGCCTACCCGAAAATTCTGAATATTCAAAGTTCTTCTCACATGTCCTAGGAACACCCTCAAAAAATACTACGATGGTATATTTTGATATTCCAAAATTATTTTCAAAAATGTAATGCGCAATCATTCAGGCCTACCAGAAAATTATGAATATTCAAAGTTCTTCTCACATGTCCTAGGAACACCCTCTAAAAATACTACGATGGTATATTTTGATATTCCAAAATTATTTTCAAAAATCTAATGCGCAATCATGCAGGCCTACCCGAAAATTCTGAATGTTCAAAGTTCTTCTCACATGTCCTAGAACACCCTAAAAACATACTACGATGGTATATTTTGATATTCCAAAATTATTTTCAAAACTGTAATGCGCAATCATGCAGGCCTACCCGAAAATTCTGAATATTCAAAGTTCTTCTCACATGTCCTAGGAACACCCTCAAAACATACTACGATTTTGATATTCCAAAATTATTTTCAAAAATGTAATGCGCAATCATGCAGGCCTACCCGAAAATTCTGAATATGCAAAGTTCTTCTCACATGTCCTAGGAACACCCTCTAGAAATACTACGATGGTATATTTTGATATTCCAAAATAATTTTCAAAAATGTAATGTGTAATCGTGCAAGCCTACCAGAAAATTCTGAATATGCAAAGTTCTTCTCACATATCCTAGGAACACCCTCTAAAAATACTACGATGGTATATTTTGATATTCCAAAATTATTTTCAAAAATCTAATGCGCAATCATGCAGGCCTACCCGAAAATTCTGAATGTTTAAAGTTCTTCTCACATGTCCTAGGAACACCCTCACAACATACTACGATGGTATATTTTGATATTCCAAAATTATTTTCAAAAATCTAATGCGCAATCATGCAGGCCTACCCGAAAATTCTGAATATTCAAAGTTCTTCTCACATGTCCTAGGAACACCCTCAAAAAATACTACGATGGTATATTTTGATATTCCAAAATTATTTTCAAAAATGTAATGCGCAATCATTCAGGCCTACCAGAAAATTATGAATATTCAAAGTTCTTCTCACATGTCCTAGGAACACCCTCTAAAAATACTAAGATGGTATATTTTGATATTCCAAAATTATTTTCAAAAATCTAATGCGCAATCATGCAGGCCTACCCGAAAATTCTGAATGTTCAAAGTTCTTCTCACATGTCCTAGAACACCCTAAAAACATACTACGATGGTATATTTTGATATTCCAAAATTATTTTCAAAACTGTAATGCGCAATCATGCAGGCCTACCCGAAAATTCTGAATATTCAAAGTTCTTCTCACATGTCCTAGGAACACCCTCAAAACATACTACGATTTTGATATTCCAAAATTATTTTCAAAAATGTAATGCGCAATCATGCAGGCCTACCCGAAAATTCTGAATATGCAAAGTTCTTCTCACATGTCCTAGGAACACCCTCTAGAAATACTACGATGGTATATTTTGATATTCCAAAATTATTTACAAAAATGTAATGCGCAATGATGCAGGCCTACCCGAAAATTCTGAATATTCAAAGTTCTTCTCACATGTCCTAGGAACACCCTCTAAAAATACTACGATGGTATATTTTGATATTCCAAAATTATTTTCAAAAATCTAATGCGCAATCATGCAGGCCTACCCGAAAATTCTGAATGTTCAAAGTTCTTCTCACATGTCCTAGGAACACCCTCAAAACATACTACGATGGTATATTTTCAAAAATGTAATGCGCAATCATGCAGGCCTACCCGAAAATTCTGAATATGCAAAGTTCTTCTCACATGTCCTAGGAACACCCTCTAAAAATACTACGATGGTATATTTTGATATTCCAAAATTATTTTCAAAAATGTAATGTGTAATCATGCAGGCTTACCCGAAAATTCTGAATATGCAAAGTTCTTTTCACATGTCCTAGGAACACCCTCTAAAAATACTACGATGGTATATTTTGATATTCCAAAATTATTTTCAAAAATGTAATGCGCATTCATGCAGGCCTACCCGAAAATTCTGAATATGCAAAGTTCTTCTCACATGTCCTAGGAACACCCTCTAAAATACTACGATGGTATATTTTGATATTCCAAAATTATTTTCAAAAATGTAATGTGTAATCATGCAGGCCTACCAGAAAATTCTGAATATGCAAAGTTCTTCTCACATGTCCTAGGAACACCCTCTAAAAATACTACGATGGTATATTTTGATATTCCAAAATTATTTTCAAAAATGTAATGTGTAATCATGCAGGCATACCAGAAAATTCTGAATATGCAAAGTTCTTTTTACATGTCCTAGGAACACCCTCTAAAAATACTATGATGGTATATTTTGATATTCCAAAATTATTTTCAAAAATGTAATGCGCAATCATGCAGGCCTACCCGAAAATTCTGAATGTTCAAAGTTCTTCTCACATGTCCTAGGAACACCCTCAAAACATACTACGATGGTATATTTTGATATTCCAAAATTATTTTCAAAAATGTAATGCGCAATCATACAGGCCTACCCGAAAATTCTGAATATTCAAAGTTCTTCTCACATGTCCTAGGAACACCCTCAAAACATACTACGATATTGATATTCCAAAATTATTTTCAAAAATGTAATGCGCAATCACGCAGGCCTACTCGAAAATTCTGAATGTTCAAAGTTCTTCTCACATGTCCTAGGAACACCCTCTAAAAATACTACGATGGTATATTTTGATATTCCAAAATTATTTTCAAAAATGTAATGCGCAATGATGCAGGCCTTCCCGAAAATTCTGAATATTCAAATTTCTTCTCACATGTCCTAGGAATACCCTCAAAACATACTACGATTTTGATATTCCAAAATTATTTCCAAAAATGTAATGCGCAATCATGCAGGCCTACCCGAAAATTCTGAATGTTCAAAGTTCTTCTCACATGTCCTAGGAACACCGTCTAAAAATACTACGATGGTATATTTTGATATTCCAAAATTATTTTCAAAAATGTAATGCAGGCGTACCCGAAAATTCTGAATATTCAAAGTTCTTCTCACATGTCCTAGGAACACCCTCTAAAAATACTACGATGGTATATTTTGATATTCCAAAATTATTTTCAAAAATCTAATGCGCAATCATGCAGGCCTACCCGAAAATTCTGAATGTTTAAAGTTCTTCTCACATGTCCTAGGAACACCCTCACAGCATACTACGATGGTATATTTTGATATTCCAAAATTATTTTCAAAAATCTAATGCGCAATCATGCAGGCCTACCCGAAAATTCTGAATATTCAAAGTTCTTCTCACATGTCCTAGGAACACCCTCAAAAAATACTACGATGGTATATTTTGATATTCCAAAATTATTTTCAAAAATGTAATGCGCAATCATTCAGGTCTACCAGAAAATTATGAATATTCAAAGTTCTTCTCACATGTCCTAGGAACACCCTCTAAAAATACTACGATGGTATATTTTGATATTCCAAAATTATTTTCAAAAATCTAATGCGCAATCATGCAGGCCTACCCGAAAATTCTGAATGTTCAAAGTTCTTCTCACATGTCCTAGAACACCCTAAAAACATACTACGATGGTATATTTTGATATTCCAAAATTATTTTCAAAACTGTAATGCGCAATCATGCAGGCCTACCCGAAAATTCTGAATATTCAAAGTTCTTCTCACATGTCCTAGGAACACCCTCAAAACATACTACGATTTTGATATTCCAAAATTATTTTCAAAAATGTAATGCGCAATCATGCAGGCCTACCCGAAAATTCTGAATATGCAAAGTTCTTCTCACATGTCCTAGGAACACCCTCTAGAAATACTACGATGGTATATTTTGATATTCCAAAATAATTTTCAAAAATGTAATGTGTAATCGTGCAAGCCTACCAGAAAATTCTGAATATGCAAAGTTCTTCTCACATGTCCTAGGAACACCCTCTAAAAATACTACGATGGTATATTTTGATATTCCAAAATTATTTACAAAAATGTAATGCGCAATGATGCAGGCCTACCCGAAAATTCTGAATATTCAAAGTTCTTCTCACATGTCCTAGGAACACCCTCTAAAAATACTACGATGGTATATTTTGATATTCCAAAATTATTTTCAAAAATGTAATGCGCAATCATGCAGGCCTACCCGAAAATTCTGAATGTTCAAAGTTCTTCTCACGTGTCCTAGGAACACCCTCAAAACATACTACGATGGTATATTTTGATATTCCAAAATTATTTTCAAAAATGTAATGCGCAATCATGCAGGCCTACCCGAAAATTCTGAATATGCAAAGTTCTTCTCACATGTCCTAGGAACACCCTCTAAAAATACTACGATGGTATATTTTGATATTCCAAAATTATTTTCAAAAATGTAATGTGTAATCATGCAGGCCTACCCGAAAATTCTGAATATGCAAAGTTCTTTTCACATGTCCTAGGAACACCCTCTAAAAATACTACGATGGTATATTTTGATATTCCAAAATTATTTTCAAAAATGTAATGCGCATTCATGCAGGCCTACCCGAAAATTCTGAATATGCAAAGTTCTTCTCACATGTCCTAGGAACACCCTCTAAAATACTACGATGGTATATTTTGATATTCCAAAATTATTTTCAAAAATGTAATGTGTAATCATGTAGGCCTACCAGAAAATTCTGAATATGCAAAGTTCTTCTCACATGTCTTAGGAACACCCTCTAAAAATACTACGATGGTATATTTTGATATTCCAAAATTATTTTCAAAAATGTAATGTGTAATCATGCAGGCATACCAGAAAATTCTGAATATGCAAAGTTCTTTTTACATGTCCTAGGAACACCCTCTAAAAATACTATGATGGTATATTTTGATATTCCAAAATTATTTTCAAAAATGTAATGCGCAATCATGCAGGCCTACCCGAAAATTCTGAATGTTCAAAGTTCTTCTCACATGTCCTAGGAACACCCTCAAAACATACTACGATGGTATATTTTGATATTCCAAAATTATTTTCAAAAATGTAATGCGCAATCATACAGGCCTACCCGAAAATTCTGAATATTCAAAGTTCTTCTCACATGTCCTAGGAACACCCTCAAAACATACTACGATATTGATATTCCAAAATTATTTTCAAAAATGTAATGCGCAATCGCGCAGGCCTACTCGAAAATTCTGAATGTTCAAAGTTCTTCTCACATGTCCTAGGAACACCCTCTAAAAATACTACGATGGTATATTTTGATATTCCAAAATTATTTTCAAAAATGTAATGCGCAATGATGCAGGCCTTCCCGAAAATTCTGAATATTCAAAGTTCTTCTCACATGTCCTAGGAATACCCTCAAAACATACTACGATTTTGATATTCCAAAATTATTTCCAAAAATGTAATGCGCAATCATGCAGGCCTACCCGAAAATTCTGAATGTTCAAAGTTCTTCTCACATGTCCTAGGAACACCGTCTAAAAATACTACGATGGTATATTTTGATATTCCAAAATTATTTTCAAAAATGTAATGCAGGCGTACCCGAAAATTCTGAATATTCAAAGTTCTTCTCACATGTCCTAGGAACACCCTCTAAAAATACTACGATGGTATATTTTGATATTCCAAAATTATTTTCAAAAATGTAATGCAGGCGTACCCGAAAATTCTGAATATTCAAAGTTCTTCTCACATGTCCTAGGAACATCCTCTAAAAATACTACGATGGTATATTTTGATATTCCAAAATTATTTTCAAAAATGTAATGTGTAATCATGCAGGACTACCAGAAAATTCTGAATATTCAAAGTTCTTCTCACATGTCCTAGGAACACCCTCTAAAAATACTACGATGGTATATTTTGATATTCCAAAATTATTTTCAAAATTGTAATGTGTAATCATGCAGGCCTACCAGAAAATTCTGAATATGCAAAGTTCTTCTCACATGTCCTAGGAACACCCTCAAAACATACTACGATTTTGATATTCCAAAATTATTTCCAAAAATGTAATGCGCAATCATGCAGGCCTACCCGAAAATTCTGAATATTCAAAGTTCTTCTCACATGTCCTAGGAACACCCTCAAAAAATACTACGATGTTATATTTTGATATTCCAAAATTGTTTTCAAAAATGTAATGTGTAATCATGCAGACCTACCCGAAAATTCTGAATATGCAAAGTTCTTCTCACATGTCCTAGGAACACCCTCTAAAAATACTACGATGGTATATTTTGATATTCCAAAATTATTTTCAAAATTGTAATGTGTAATCATGCAGGCCTACCAGAAAATTCTGAATATGCAAAGTTCTTCTCACATGTCCTAGGAACACCCTCTAAAAATACTACGATGGTATATTTTGATATTCCAAAATTATTTTCAAAAATGTAATGCGCAATGATGCAGGTCTACCAGAAAATTCTGAATATTCTATGTTCTTCTCACATGTCCTAGGAACACCCTCTAAAAATACTACGATGGTATATTTTGATATTCCCAGATTATTTTCAAAAATTTAATGCGCAATCATGCAGGCCTACCCGAAAATTCTGAATATTCAAAGTTCTTCTCATATGTCCTAGGAACACCCTCTAAAAATACTACGATGGTATATTTTGATATTCCAAAATTATTTTCAAAAATATAATGTGTTATCATGCAGGCCTACCAGAAAATTCTGAATATGCAAAGATCTTCTCACATGTCCTAGGAATACCCTCTAAAAATACTACGATGGTATATTTTAATATTCCAAAATTATTTTCAAAAATCTAATGCGCAATCATGCAGGCCTACCCGAAAATTCTGAATATTCAAAGTTCTTCTCACATGTCCTAGGAACACCCTCAAAACATACTACGATGGTATATTTTGATATTCCAAAATCATTTTCAAAAATGTAATGCGCAATCATGCAGGTCTACCCGAAAATTCTGAATATGCAAAGTTCTTCTCACATGTCCTAGGAACACCCTCAAAACATACTACGATGGTATATTTTGATATTCCAAAATTATTTTCAAAAATGTAATGCGCAATCATGCAGGCCTACCCGAAAATTCTGAATATGCAAAGTTCTTCTCACATGTCCTAGGAACACCCTCTAAAAATACTACGATGGTATATTTTGAAATTCCAAAATTATTTTCAAAAATGTAATGTGTAATCATGCAGGCCTACCAGAAAATTCTGAATATTCAAAGTTCTTCTCACATGTCCTAGGAAACCCTCCAAAAATACTACGATGGTATATTTTGATATTCCAAAATTATTTTCAAAAATGTAGTGTGTAATCATGCAGGCCTAATTATTTTCAAAAATGTAATGTGTAATCATGCAGGCCTACCAGAAAATTCTGAATATTATGTCCTAGGAACACCCTCTAAAAATACTACGATGGTATATTTTGATGTTCCAAAATTATTTTCAAAAATGTAATGCGCAATCATGCAGGCCTACCCGAAAATTCTGAATATGCACAGTTCTTCTCACATGTCCTAGGAAAACTCTCAAAACATACTACGATGGTATATTTTGATATTCCAAAATTATTTTCAAAAATGTAATGAGCAATCATGCAGGCCTACCCGAAAATTCTGAATATGCAAAGTTCTTCTCACATGTCCTAGGAACACCCTCTAAAAATACTACGATGGTATATTTTGATATTCCAAAATTATTTTCAAAAATGTAATGCGCAATCATGCAGGCCTACCCGAAAATTCTGAATATTCAAAGTTCTTCTCACATGTCCTAGGAACACCCTCTAAAAATACTACGATGGTATATTTTGATATTCCAAAATTATTTTCAAAAATGTAATGCGCAATCATGCAGGCCTACCCGAAAATTCTGAATATTCAAAGTTCTTCTCACAGGTCCTAGGAACACCCTCTAAAAATACTACGATGGTATATTTTGATATTCCAAAATTATTTTCAAAAATATTATGCGCAATCATGCAGGCCTACCCGAAAATTCTGAATGTTCAAAGTTCTTCTCACATGTCCTAGGAACACCCTCTAAAAATACTACGATGGTATATTTTGATATTCCAAAATTATTTTCAAAAATGTAATGCGCAATCATGCAGGCCTACCTGAAAATTCTGAATTTTCAAAGTTCTTCTCACATGTCCTAGGAACACCCTCTAAAAATACTACGATGGAATATTTTGAAATTCCAAAATTATTTTCAAAAATGTAATGTGTAATTATTCAGGCCTACCAGAAAATTCTGAATATTCAAAGTTCTTCTTACATGTCCTAGGAAACCCTCCAAAAATACTACGATGGTATATTTTGATATTCCAAAATTATTTTCAAAAATGTAGTGTGTAATCATGCAGGCCTAATTATTTTCAAAAATGTAATGTGTAATCATGCAGGCCTACCAGAAAATTCTGAATATTCAAAGTTCTTCTCACATGTCCTAGGAACACCCTCAAAACATACTACGATTTTGATATTCCAAAATTATTTTCAAAAATGTAATGCGCAATCATGCAGGCCTACCCGAAAATTCTGAATATGCAAAGTTCTTCTCACATGTCCTAGGAACACCCTCTAGAAATACTACGATGGTATATTTTGATATTCCAAAATAATTTTCAAAAATGTAATGTGTAATCGTGCAAGCCTACCAGAAAATTCTGAATATGCAAAGTTCTTCTCACATGTCCTAGGAACACCCTCTAAAAATACTACGATGGTATATTTTGATATTCCAAAATTATTTACAAAAATGTAATGCGCAATGATGCAGGCCTACCCGAAAATTCTGAATATTCAAAGTTCTTCTCACATGTCCTAGGAACACCCTCTAAAAATACTACGATGGTATATTTTGATATTCCAAAATTATTTTCAAAAATGTAATGCGCAATCATGCAGGCCTACCCGAAAATTCTGAATGTTCAAAGTTCTTCTCACGTGTCCTAGGAACACCCTCAAAACATACTACGATGGTATATTTTGATATTCCAAAATTATTTTCAAAAATGTAATGCGCAATCATGCAGGCCTACCCGAAAATTCTGAATATGCAAAGTTCTTCTCACATGTCCTAGGAACACCCTCTAAAAATACTACGATGGTATATTTTGATATTCCAAAATTATTTTCAAAAATGTAATGTGTAATCATGCAGGCCTACCCGAAAATTCTGAATATGCAAAGTTCTTTTCACATGTCCTAGGAACACCCTCTAAAAATACTACGATGGTATATTTTGATATTCCAAAATTATTTTCAAAAATGTAATGCGCATTCATGCAGGCCTACCCGAAAATTCTGAATATGCAAAGTTCTTCTCACATGTCCTAGGAACACCCTCTAAAATACTACGATGGTATATTTTGATATTCCAAAATTATTTTCAAAAATGTAATGTGTAATCATGTAGGCCTACCAGAAAATTCTGAATATGCAAAGTTCTTCTCACATGTCTTAGGAACACCCTCTAAAAATACTACGATGGTATATTTTGATATTCCAAAATTATTTTCAAAAATGTAATGTGTAATCATGCAGGCATACCAGAAAATTCTGAATATGCAAAGTTCTTTTTACATGTCCTAGGAACACCCTCTAAAAATACTATGATGGTATATTTTGATATTCCAAAATTATTTTCAAAAATGTAATGCGCAATCATGCAGGCCTACCCGAAAATTCTGAATGTTCAAAGTTCTTCTCACATGTCCTAGGAACACCCTCAAAACATACTACGATGGTATATTTTGATATTCCAAAATTATTTTCAAAAATGTAATGCGCAATCATACAGGCCTACCCGAAAATTCTGAATATTCAAAGTTCTTCTCACATGTCCTAGGAACACCCTCAAAACATACTACGATATTGATATTCCAAAATTATTTTCAAAAATGTAATGCGCAATCACGCAGGCCTACTCGAAAATTCTGAATGTTCAAAGTTCTTCTCACATGTCCTAGGAACACCCTCTAAAAATACTACGATGGTATATTTTGATATTCCAAAATTATTTTCAAAAATGTAATGCGCAATGATGCAGGCCTTCCCGAAAATTCTGAATATTCAAAGTTCTTCTCACATGTCCTAGGAATACCCTCAAAACATACTACGATTTTGATATTCCAAAATTATTTCCAAAAATGTAATGCGCAATCATGCAGGCCTACCCGAAAATTCTGAATGTTCAAAGTTCTTCTCACATGTCCTAGGAACACCGTCTAAAAATACTACGATGGTATATTTTGATATTCCAAAATTATTTTCAAAAATGTAATGCAGGCGTACCCGAAAATTCTGAATATTCAAAGTTCTTCTCACATGTCCTAGGAACACCCTCTAAAAATACTACGATGGTATATTTTGATATTCCAAAATTATTTTCAAAAATGTAATGCAGGCGTACCCGAAAATTCTGAATATTCAAAGTTCTTCTCACATGTCCTAGGAACATCCTCTAAAAATACTACGATGGTATATTTTGATATTCCAAAATTATTTTCAAAAATGTAATGTGTAATCATGCAGGACTACCAGAAAATTCTGAATATTCAAAGTTCTTCTCACATGTCCTAGGAACACCCTCTAAAAATACTACGATGGTATATTTTGATATTCCAAAATTATTTTCAAAATTGTAATGTGTAATCATGCAGGCCTACCAGAAAATTCTGAATATGCAAAGTTCTTCTCACATGTCCTAGGAACACCCTCAAAACATACTACGATTTTGATATTCCAAAATTATTTCCAAAAATGTAATGCGCAATCATGCAGGCCTACCCGAAAATTCTGAATATTCAAAGTTCTTCTCACATGTCCTAGGAACACCCTCAAAAAATACTACGATGTTATATTTTGATATTCCAAAATTGTTTTCAAAAATGTAATGTGTAATCATGCAGACCTACCCGAAAATTCTGAATATGCAAAGTTCTTCTCACATGTCCTAGGAACACCCTCTAAAAATACTACGATGGTATATTTTGATATTCCAAAATTATTTTCAAAATTGTAATGTGTAATCATGCAGGCCTACCAGAAAATTCTGAATATGCAAAGTTCTTCTCACATGTCCTAGGAACACCCTCTAAAAATACTACGATGGTATATTTTGATATTCCAAAATTATTTTCAAAAATGTAATGCGCAATGATGCAGGTCTACCAGAAAATTCTGAATATTCTATGTTCTTCTCACATGTCCTAGGAACACCCTCTAAAAATACTACGATGGTATATTTTGATATTCCCAGATTATTTTCAAAAATTTAATGCGCAATCATGCAGGCCTACCCGAAAATTCTGAATATTCAAAGTTCTTCTCATATGTCCTAGGAACACCCTCTAAAAATACTACGATGGTATATTTTGATATTCCAAAATTATTTTCAAAAATATAATGTGTTATCATGCAGGCCTACCAGAAAATTCTGAATATGCAAAGATCTTCTCACATGTCCTAGGAATACCCTCTAAAAATACTACGATGGTATATTTTAATATTCCAAAATTATTTTCAAAAATGTAATGCGCAATCATGCAGGCCTACCCGAAAATTCTGAATATTCAAAGTTCTTCTCACATGTCCTAGGAACACCCTCAAAACATACTACGATGGTATATTTTGATATTCCAAAATCATTTTCAAAAATGTAATGCGCAATCATGCAGGTCTACCCGAAAATTCTGAATATGCAAAGTTCTTCTCACATGTCCTAGGAACACCCTCAAAACATACTACGATGGTATATTTTGATATTCCAAAATTATTTTCAAAAATGTAATGCGCAATCATGCAGGCCTACCCGAAAATTCTGAATATGCAAAGTTCTTCTCACATGTCCTAGGAACACCCTCTAAAAATACTACGATGGTATATTTTGAAATTCCAAAATTATTTTCAAAAATGTAATGTGTAATCATGCAGGCCTACCAGAAAATTCTGAATATTCAAAGTTCTTCTCACATGTCCTAGGAAACCCTCCAAAAATACTACGATGGTATATTTTGATATTCCAAAATTATTTTCAAAAATGTAGTGTGTAATCATGCAGGCCTAATTATTTTCAAAAATGTAATGTGTAATCATGCAGGCCTACCAGAAAATTCTGAATATTATGTCCTAGGAACACCCTCTAAAAATACTACGATGGTATATTTTGATGTTCCAAAATTATTTTCAAAAATGTAATGCGCAATCATGCAGGCCTACCCGAAAATTCTGAATATGCACAGTTCTTCTCACATGTCCTAGGAAAACTCTCAAAACATACTACGATGGTATATTTTGATATTCCAAAATTATTTTCAAAAATGTAATGAGCAATCATGCAGGCCTACCCGAAAATTCTGAATATGCAAAGTTCTTCTCACATGTCCTAGGAACACCCTCTAAAAATACTACGATGGTATATTTTGATATTCCAAAATTATTTTCAAAAATGTAATGCGCAATCATGCAGGCCTACCCGAAAATTCTGAATATTCAAAGTTCTTCTCACATGTCCTAGGAACACCCTCTAAAAATACTACGATGGTATATTTTGATATTCCAAAATTATTTTCAAAAATGTAATGCGCAATCATGCAGGCCTACCCGAAAATTCTGAATATTCAAAGTTCTTCTCACAGGTCCTAGGAACACCCTCTAAAAATACTACGATGGTATATTTTGATATTCCAAAATTATTTTCAAAAATATTATGCGCAATCATGCAGGCCTACCCGAAAATTCTGAATGTTCAAAGTTCTTCTCACATGTCCTAGGAACACCCTCTAAAAATACTACGATGGTATATTTTGATATTCCAAAATTATTTTCAAAAATGTAATGCGCAATCATGCAGGCCTACCTGAAAATTCTGAATTTTCAAAGTTCTTCTCACATGTCCTAGGAACACCCTCTAAAAATACTACGATGGAATATTTTGAAATTCCAAAATTATTTTCAAAAATGTAATGTGTAATCATTCAGGCCTACCAGAAAATTCTGAATATTCAAAGTTCTTCTTACATGTCCTAGGAAACCCTCCAAAAATACTACGATGGTATATTTTGATATTCCAAAATTATTTTCAAAAATGTAGTGTGTAATCATGCAGGCCTAATTATTTTCAAAAATGTAATGTGTAATCATGCAGGCCTACCAGAAAATTCTGAATATTATGTCCTAGGAACACCCTCTAAAAATACTACGATGGTATATTTTGATGTTCCAAAATTATTTTCAAAAATGTAATGCGCAATCATGCAGGCCTACCAGAAAATTCTGATTATGCAAAGTTCTTCTCACATGTCCTAGGAACACCCTCTAAAAATACTACGATGGTATATTTTGATATTCCAAAATTATTTTCAAAAATGTAATGTGTAATCATGCAGGCATACCAGAAAATTCTGAATATGCAAAGTTCTTTTTACATGTCCTAGGAACACCCTCTAAAAATACTATGATGGTATATTTTGATATTCCAAAATTATTTTCAAAAATGTAATGCGCAATCATGCAGGCCTACCCGAAAATTCTGAATGTTCAAAGTTCTTCTCACATGTCCTAGGAACACCCTCAAAACATACTACGATGGTATATTTTGATATTCCAAAATTATTTTCAAAAATGTAATGCGCAATCATACAGGCCTACCCGAAAATTCTGAATATTCAAAGTTCTTCTCACATGTCCTAGGAACACCCTCAAAACATACTACGATATTGATATTCCAAAATTATTTTCAAAAATGTAATGCGCAATCACGCAGGCCTACTCGAAAATTCTGAATGTTCAAAGTTCTTCTCACATGTCCTAGGAACACCCTCTAAAAATACTACGATGGTATATTTTGATATTCCAAAATTATTTTCAAAAATGTAATGCGCAATGATGCAGGCCTTCCCGAAAATTCTGAATATTCAAAGTTCTTCTCACATGTCCTAGGAATACCCTCAAAACATACTACGATTTTGATATTCCAAAATTATTTCCAAAAATGTAATGCGCAATCATGCAGGCCTACCCGAAAATTCTGAATGTTCAAAGTTCTTCTCACATGTCCTAGGAACACCGTCTAAAAATACTACGATGGTATATTTTGATATTCCAAAATTATTTTCAAAAATGTAATGCAGGCGTACCCGAAAATTCTGAATATTCAAAGTTCTTCTCACATGTCCTAGGAACACCCTCTAAAAATACTACGATGGTATATTTTGATATTCCAAAATTATTTTCAAAAATGTAATGCAGGCGTACCCGAAAATTCTGAATATTCAAAGTTCTTCTCACATGTCCTAGGAACATCCTCTAAAAATACTACGATGGTATATTTTGATATTCCAAAATTATTTTCAAAAATGTAATGTGTAATCATGCAGGCCTACCAGAAAATTCTGAATATTCAAAGTTCTTCTCACATGTCCTAGGAACACCCTCTAAAAATACTACGATGGTATATTTTGATATTCCAAAATTATTTTCAAAATTGTAATGTGTAATCATGCAGGCCTACCAGAAAATTCTGAATATGCAAAGTTCTTCTCACATGTCCTAGGAACACCCTCAAAACATACTACGATTTTGATATTCCAAAATTATTTCCAAAAATGTAATGCGCAATCATGCAGGCCTACCCGAAAATTCTGAATATTCAAAGTTCTTCTCACATGTCCTAGGAACACCCTCAAAAAATACTACGATGTTATATTTTGATATTCCAAAATTGTTTTCAAAAATGTAATGTGTAATCATGCAGACCTATCCGAAAATTCTGAATATGCAAAGTTCTTCTCACATGTCCTAGGAACACCCTCTAAAAATACTACGATGGTATATTTTGATATTCCAAAATTATTTTCAAAATTGTAATGTGTAATCATGCAGGCCTACCAGAAAATTCTGAATATGCAAAGTTCTTCTCACATGTCCTAGGAACACCCTCTAAAAATACTACGATGGTATATTTTGATATTCCAAAATTATTTTCAAAAATGTAATGCGCAATGATGCAGGTCTACCAGAAAATTCTGAATATTCTATGTTCTTCTCACATGTCCTAGGAACACCCTCTAAAAATACTACGATGGTATATTTTGATATTCCCAGATTATTTTCAAAAATTTAATGCGCAATCATGCAGGCCTACCCGAAAATTCTGAATATTCAAAGTTCTTCTCATATGTCCTAGGAACACCCTCTAAAAATACTACGATGGTATATTTTGATATTCCAAAATTATTTTCAAAAATATAATGTGTTATCATGCAGGCCTACCAGAAAATTCTGAATATGCAAAGATCTTCTCACATGTCCTAGGAATACCCTCTAAAAATACTACGATGGTATATTTTAATATTCCAAAATTATTTTCAAAAATCTAATGCGCAATCATGCAGGCCTACCCGAAAATTCTGAATATTCAAAGTTCTTCTCACATGTCCTAGGAACACCCTCAAAACATACTACGATGGTATATTTTGATATTCCAAAATCATTTTCAAAAATGTAATGCGCAATCATGCAGGTCTACCCGAAAATTCTGAATATGCAAAGTTCTTCTCACATGTCCTAGGAACACCCTCAAAACATACTACGATGGTATATTTTGATATTCCAAAATTATTTTCAAAAATGTAATGCGCAATCATGCAGGCCTACCCGAAAATTCTGAATATGCAAAGTTCTTCTCACATGTCCTAGGAACACCCTCTAAAAATACTACGATGGTATATTTTGAAATTCCAAAATTATTTTCAAAAATGTAATGTGTAATCATGCAGGCCTACCAGAAAATTCTGAATATTCAAAGTTCTTCTCACATGTCCTAGGAAACCCTCCAAAAATACTACGATGGTATATTTTGATATTCCAAAATTATTTTCAAAAATGTAGTGTGTAATCATGCAGGCCTAATTATTTTCAAAAATGTAATGTGTAATCATGCAGGCCTACCAGAAAATTCTGAATATTATGTCCTAGGAACACCCTCTAAAAATACTACGATGGTATATTTTGATGTTCCAAAATTATTTTCAAAAATGTAATGCGCAATCATGCAGGCCTACCCGAAAATTCTGAATATGCACAGTTCTTCTCACATGTCCTAGGAAAACTCTCAAAACATACTACGATGGTATATTTTGATATTCCAAAATTATTTTCAAAAATGTAATGAGCAATCATGCAGGCCTACCCGAAAATTCTGAATATGCAAAGTTCTTCTCACATGTCCTAGGAACACCCTCTAAAAATACTACGATGGTATATTTTGATATTCCAAAATTATTTTCAAAAATGTAATGCGCAATCATGCAGGCCTACCCGAAAATTCTGAATATTCAAAGTTCTTCTCACATGTCCTAGGAACACCCTCTAAAAATACTACGATGGTATATTTTGATATTCCAAAATTATTTTCAAAAATGTAATGCGCAATCATGCAGGCCTACCCGAAAATTCTGAATATTCAAAGTTCTTCTCACAGGTCCTAGGAACACCCTCTAAAAATACTACGATGGTATATTTTGATATTCCAAAATTATTTTCAAAAATATTATGCGCAATCATGCAGGCCTACCCGAAAATTCTGAATGTTCAAAGTTCTTCTCACATGTCCTAGGAACACCCTCTAAAAATACTACGATGGTATATTTTGATATTCCAAAATTATTTTCAAAAATGTAATGCGCAATCATGCAGGCCTACCTGAAAATTCTGAATTTTCAAAGTTCTTCTCACATGTCCTAGGAACACCCTCTAAAAATACTACGATGGAATATTTTGAAATTCCAAAATTATTTTCAAAAATGTAATGTGTAATCATTCAGGCCTACCAGAAAATTCTGAATATTCAAAGTTCTTCTTACATGTCCTAGGAAACCCTCCAAAAATACTACGATGGTATATTTTGATATTCCAAAATTATTTTCAAAAATGTAGTGTGTAATCATGCAGGCCTAATTATTTTCAAAAATGTAATGTGTAATCATGCAGGCCTACCAGAAAATTCTGAATATTATGTCCTAGGAACACCCTCTAAAAATACTACGATGGTATATTTTGATGTTCCAAAATTATTTTCAAAAATGTAATGCGCAATCATGCAGGCCTACCCGAAAATTCTGAATATGCACAGTTCTTCTCACATGTCCTAGGAAAACTCTCAAAACATACTACGATGGTATATTTTGATATTCCAAAATTATTTTCAAAAATGTAATGAGCAATCATGCAGGCCTACCCGAAAATTCTGAATATGCAAAGTTCTTCTCACATGTCCTAGGAACACCCTCTAAAAATACTACGATGGTATATTTTGATATTCCAAAATTATTTTCAAAAATGTAATGCGCAATCATGCAGGCCTACCCGAAAATTCTGAATATTCAAAGTTCTTCTCACATGTCCTAGGAACACCCTCTAAAAATACTACGATGGTATATTTTGATATTCCAAAATTATTTTCAAAAATGTAATGCGCAATCATGCAGGCCTACCCGAAAATTCTGAATATTCAAAGTTCTTCTCACATGTCCTAGGAACACCCTCTAAAAATACTACAATGGAATATTTTGATATTCCAAAATCATTTTCAAAAATATAATGCGCAATCATGCAGGCCTACCCGAAAATTCTGAATGTTCAAAGTTCTTCTCACATGTCATAGGAACACCCTCTAAAAATACTACGATGGTATATTTTGATATTCCAAAATTATTTTCAAAAATATTATGCGCAATCATGCAGGCCTACCCGAAAATTCTGAATGTTCAAAGTTCTTCTCACATGTCCTAGGAACACCCTCTAAAAATACTACGATGGTATATTTTGATATTCCAAAATTATTTTCAAAAATGTAATGCGCAATCATGCAGGCCTACCTGAAAATTCTGAATTTTGAAAGTTCTTCTCACATGTCCTAGGAACACCCTCTAAAAATACTACGATGGAATATTTTGAAATTCCAAAATTATTTTCAAAAATGTAATGTGTAATCATTCAGGCCTACCAGAAAATTCTGAATATTCAAAGTTCTTCTTACATGTCCTAGGAAACCCTCCAAAAATACTACGATGGTATATTTTGATATTCCAAAATTATTTTCAAAAATGTAGTGTGTAATTATGCAGGCGTAATTATTTTCAAATATGTAATGTGTAATCATGCAGGCCTACCAGAAAATTCTGAATATTCAAAGTTCTTCTCACATGTCCTAGGAACACCCTCTAAAAATACTACGATGTTATATTTTGATATTCCAAAATTATTTTCAAAAATGTAATGTGTAATCATGCAGACCTACCCGAAAATTCTGAATATGCAAAGTTCTTCTCACATGTCCTAGGAACACCCTCTAAAAATACTACGATGGTATATTTTGATATTCCAAAATTATTTTCAAAATTGTAATGTGTAATCATGCAGGCCTACCAGAAAATTCTGAAAATGCAAAGTTCTTCTCACATGTCCTAGGAACACCCTCTAAAAATACTACGATGGTATATTTTGATATTCCAAAATTATTTTCAAAAATGTAATGCGCAATCATGCAGGTCTACCAGAAAATTCTGAATATTCTATGTTCTTCTCACATGTCCTAGGAACACCCTCTAAAAATACTACGATGGTATATTTTGATATTCCCAGATTATTTTCAAAAATTTAATGCGCAATCATGCAGGCCTACCCGAAAATTCTGAATATTCAAAGTTCTTCTCATATGTCCTAGGAACACCCTCTAAAAATACTACGATGGTATATTTTGATATTCCAAAATTATTTTCAAAAATATAATGTGTTATCATGCAGGCCTACCAGAAAATTCTGAATATGCAAAGATCTTCTCACATGTCCTAGGAACACCCTCAAAACATACTACGATGGTATATTTTGATATTCCAAAATCATTTTCAAAAATGTAATGCGCAATCATGCAGGCCTACCCGAAAATTCTGAATATGCAAAGTTCTTCTCACATGTCCTAGGAACACCCTCAAAACATACTACGATGGTATATTTTGATATTCCAAAATTATTTTCAAAAATGTAATGCGCAATCATGCAGGCCTACCCGAAAATTCTGAATATGCAAAGTTCTTCTCACATGTCCTAGGAACACCCTCTAAAAATACTACGATGGTATATTTTGAAATTCCAAAATTATTTTCAAAAATGTAATGTGTAATCATGCAGGCCTACCAGAAAATTCTGAATATTCAAAGTTCTTCTCACATGTCCTAGGAAACCCTCCAAAAATACTACGATGGTATATTTTGATATTCCAAAATTATTTTCAAAAATGTAGTGTGTAATCATGCAGGCCTAATTATTTTCAAAAATGTAATGTGTAATCATGCAGGCCTACCAGAAAACTCTGAATATTATGTCCTAGGAACACCCTCTAAAAATACTACGATGGTATATTTTGATGTTCCAAAATTATTTTCAAAAATGTAATGCGCAATCATGCAGGCCTACCCGAAAATTCTGAATATGCACAGTTCTTCTCACATGTCCTAGGAAAACTCTCAAAACATACTACGATGGTATATTTTATTATTCCAAAATTATTTTCAAAAATGTAATGAGCAATCATGCAGGCCTACCCGAATATTCTGAATATGCAAAGTTCTTCTCACATGTCCTAGGAACACCCTCTAAAAATACTACGATGGTATATTTTGATATTCCAAAATTATTTTCAAAAATGTAATGCGCAATCATGCAGGCCTACCCGAAAATTCTGAATATTCAAGGTTCTTCTCACATGTCCTAGGAACACCCTCTAAAAATACTACGATGGTATATTTTGATATTCCCAGATTATTTTCAAAAATTTAATGCGCAATCATGCAGGCCTACCCGAAAATTCTGAATATTCAAAGTTCTTCTCATATGTCCTAGGAACACCCTCTAAAAATACTACGATGGTATATTTTGATATTCCAAAATTATTTTCAAAAATATAATGTGTTATCATGCAGGCCTACCAGAAAATTCTGAATATGCAAAGATCTTCTCACATGTCCTAGGAATACCCTCTAAAAATACTACGATGGTATATTTTAATATTCCAAAATTATTTTCAAAAATCTAATGCGCAATCATGCAGGCCTACCCGAAAATTCTGAATATTCAAAGTTCTTCTCACATGTCCTAGGAACACCCTCAAAACATACTACGATGGTATATTTTGATATTCCAAAATTATTTTCAAAAATGTAATGCGCAATCATGCAGGCCTACCCGAAAATTCTGAATATGCAAAGTTCTTCTCACATGTCCTAGGAACACCCTCAAAACATACTACGATGGTATATTTTGATATTCCAAAATTATTTTCAAAAATGTAATGCGCAATCATGCAGGCCTACCCGAAAATTCTGAATATGCAAAGTTCTTCTCACATGTCCTAGGAACACCCTCTAAAAATACTACGATGGTATATTTTGAAATTCCAAAATTATTTTCAAAAATGTAATGTGTAATCATGCAGGCCTACCAGAAAATTCTGAATATTCAAAGTTCTTCTCACATGTCCTAGGAAACCCTCCAAAAATACTACGATGGTATATTTTGATATTCCAAAATTATTTTCAAAAATGTAGAGTGTAATCATGCAGGCCTAATTATTTTCAAAAATGTAATGTGTAATCATGCAGGCCTACCAGAAAATTCTGAATATTATGTCCTAGGAACACCCTCTAAAAATACTACGATGGTATATTTTGATGTTCCAAAATTATTTTCAAAAATGTAATGCGCAATCATGCAGGCCTACCCGAAAATTCTGAATATGCACAGTTCTTCTCACATGTCCTAGGAAAACTCTCAAAACATACTACGATGGTATATTTTGATATTCCAAAATTATTTTCAAAAATGTAATGAGCAATCATGCAGGCCTACCCGAATATTCTGAATATGCAAAGTTCTTCTCACATGTCCTAGGAACACCCTCTAAAAATACTACGATGGTATATTTTGATATTCCAAAATTATTTTCAAAAATGTAATGCGCAATCATGCAGGCCTACCCGAAAATTCTGAATATGCAAAGTTCTTCTCACATGTCCTAGGAACACCCTCTAAAATTACAACGATAGTATATTTTGATATTCCAAAACTATTTGCAAAAATGTAATGCGCAATCATGCAGGCCTACCCGAAAATTCTGAATGTTCAAAGTTCTTCTCACATGTCCTAGGAACACCCTCAAAACATACTACGATGGTATATTTTGATATTCCAAAATTATTTTCCAAAATGTAATGCGCAATCATGCAGGCCTACCAGAAAATTCTGAATATGCGAAGTTCTTCTCACATGTCCTAGGAACACCCTCTAAAAATACTACGATGGTATATTTTGATATTCCAAAATTATTTTCAAAAATGTAATGCGCAATCATGCAGGCCTACCTGAAAATTCTGAATATTCAAAGTTCTTCTCACAGGTCCTAGGAACACCCTCTAAAAATACTACGATGGTATATTTTGATGTTCCAAAATTATTTTCAAAAATGTAATGCGCAATCATGCAGGCCTACCCGAAAATTCTGAATATGCACAGTTCTTCTCACATGTCCTAGGAAAACTCTCAAAACATACTACGATGGTATATTTTGATATTCCAAAATTATTTTCAAAAATGTAATGAGCAATCATGCAGGCCTACCCGAAAATTCTGAATATGCAAAGTTCTTCGCACATGTCCTAGGAACACCCTCTAAAAATACTACGATGGTATATTTTGATATTCCAAAATTATTTTCAAAAATGTAATGCGCAATCATGCAGGCCTACCCGAAAATTCTGAATATTCAAAGTTCTTCTCACAGGTCCTAGGAACACCCTCTAAAAATACTACAATGGTATATTTTGATATTCCAAAATCATTTTCAAAAATATAATGCGCAATCATGCAGGCCTACCCGAAAATTCTGAATGTTCAAAGTTCTTCTCACATGTCCTAGGAACACCCTCTAAAAATACTACGATGGTATATTTTGATATTCCAAAATTATTTTCAAAAATATTATGCGCAATCATGCAGGCCTACCCGAAAATACTGAATGTTCAAAGTTCTTCTCACATGTCCTAGGAACACCCTCAAAACATACTACGATGGTATATTTTGATATTCCAAAATTATTTTCAAAAATGTAATGAGCAATCATGCAGGCCTACCCGAATATTCTGAATATGCAAAGTTCTTCTCACATGTCCTAGGAACACCCTCTAAAAATACTACGATGGTATATTTTGATATTCCAAAATTATTTTCAAAAATGTAATGCGCAATCATGCAGGCCTACCCGAAAATTCTGAATATTCAAAGTTCTTCTCACATGTCCTAGGAACACCCTCTAAAAATACTACGATGGTATATTTTGATATTCCAAAATTATTTTCAAAAATGTAATGCGCAATCATGCAGGCCTACCCGAAAATTCTGAATATTCAAAGTTCTTCTCACAGGTCCTAGGAACACCCTCTAAAAATACCACAATGGTATATTTTGATATTCCAAAATCATTTTCAAAAATATAATGCGCAATCATGCAGGCCTACCCGAAAATTCTGAATATGCAAAGTTCTTCTCACATGTCCTAGGAACACCCTCAAAAATTACAACGATGGTATATTTTGATATTCCAAAACTATTAGCAAAAATGTAATGCGCAATCATGCAGGCCTACCCGAAAATTCTGAATGTTCAAAGTTCTTCTCACATGTCCTAGGAACACCCTCAAAACATACTACGATGGTATATTTTGATATTCCAAAATTATTTTCAAAAATGTAATGCGCAATCATGCAGGCCTACCAGAAAATTCTGAATATGCGAAGTTCTTCTCACATGTCCTAGGAACACCCTCTAAAAATACTACGATGGTATATTTTGATATTCCAAAATTATTTTCAAAAATGTAATGCGCAATCATGCAGGCCTTCCCGAAAATTCTGAATATTCAAAGTTCTTCTCACAGGTCCTAGGAACACCCTCTAAAAATACTACGATGGTATATTTTGATATTCCAAAATCATTTTCAAAAATATAATGCGCAATCATGCAGGCCTACCCGAAAATTCTGAATGTTCAAAGTTCTTCTCACATGTCATAGGAACATCCTCTAAAAATACTACGATGGTATATTTTGATATTCCAAAATTATTTTCAAAAATATTATGCGCAATCATGCAGGCCTACCCGAAAATTCTGAATGTTCAAAGTTCTTCTCACATGTCCTAGGAACACCCTCTAAAAATACTACGATGGTATATTTTGATATTCCAAAATTATTTTCAAAAATGTAATGCGCAATCATGCAGGCCTACCTGAAAATTCTGAATATTCAAAGTTCTTCTCACATGTCCTAGAAAACCCTCCAAAAATACTACGATGGTATATTTTGATATTCCAAAATTATTTTCAAAAATGTAGTGTGTAATTATGCAGGCCTAATTATTTTCAAATATGTAATGTGTAATCATGCAGGCCTACCAGAAAATTCTGAATATTCAAAGTTCTTCTCACATGTCCTAGGAACACCCTCTAAAAATACTACGATGTTATATTTTGATATTCCAAAATTATTTTCAAAAATGTAATGTGTAATCATGCAGGCCTACCAGAAAATTCTGAATATGCAAAGTTCTTCTCACATGTCCTAGGAACACCCTCTAAAAATACTACGATGTTATATTTTGATATTCCAAAATTATTTTCAAAAATGTAATGTGTAATCATGCAGGCCTACCAGAAAATTCTGAATATGCAAAGTTCTTCTCACATGTCCTAGGAACACCCTCTAAAAATACTACGATGGTATATTTTGATATTCCAAAATAATTTTCAAAAATATTATGCGCAATCATGCAGGCCTACCCGAAAATTCTGTATATGCAAAGTTCTTCTAACATGTCCTAGGAATATCCAATAAAAATACTACGATGGTATATTTTGATATTCCAAAATTATTTTCAAAATTGTAGTGTGTAATCATGCAGGCCTACCAGAAAATTCTGAAAATGCAAAGTTCTTCTCACATGTCCTAGGAACACCCTCTAAAAATACTACGATGGTATATTTTGATATTCCCAGATTATTTTCAAAAATGTAATGCGCAATCATGCAGGCCTACCCGAAAATTCTGAATATTCAAAGTTCTTCTCATATGTCCTAGGAACACCCTCTAAAAATACTACGATGGTATATTTTGATATTCCAAAATTATTTTCAAAAATATAATGTGTTATCATGCAGGCCTACCAGAAAATTCTGAATATGCAAAGATCTTCTCACATGTCCTAGGAATACCCTCTAAAAATACTACGATGGTATATTTTGATATTCCAAAATTATTTTCAAAAATCTAATGCGCAATCATGCAGGCCTACCCGAAAATTCTGAATGTTCAAAGTTCTTCTCACATGTCCTAGGAACACCCTCAAAACATACTACGATGGTATATTTTGATATTTCAAAATTATTTTCAAAAATGTAATGCGCAATTATGAAGGCCTACCCGAAAATTCTGAATATTCAAAGTTCTTCTCACATGTCCTAGGAACACCCTCTAAAAATACTACGATGGAATATTTTGATATTCCAAAATCATTTTCAAAAATGTAATGCGCAATCATGCAGGCCTACCCGAAAATTCTGAATGTTCATAGTTCTTCTCACATGTCATAGGAACACCCTCGAAAAATACTACGATGGTATATTTTGATATTCCAAAATTATTTTCAAAAATGTAATGCGCAATCATGCAGGCCTACCCGAAAATTCTGAATATTCAAAGTTCTTCTCACATGTCCTAGGAACACCCTCTAAAAATACTACGATGGTATATTTTGAAATTCCAAAATTATTTTCAAAAATGTAATGTGTAATCATGCAGGCCTACCAGAAAATTCTGAATATTCAAAGTTCTTCTCACAGGTCCTAGGAAACCCTACAAAAATACTACGATGGTATATTTTGATATTCCAAAATTATTTTCAAAAATGTAATGCGCAATCATGCAGGCCTACCCGAAAATTCTGAATATTCAAAGTTCTTCTCACATGTCCTAGGAACACCCTCTAAAAATACTACGATGGTATATTTTGATATTCCAAAATTATTTTCAAAAATGTAATACGCAATCATGCAGGCCTACCCGAAAATTCTGAATATGCAAAGTTCTTCTCACATGTCCTAGGAAAACTCTCAAAACATACTACGATGGTATATTTTGATATTCCAAAATTATTTTCAAAAATGTAATGCGCAATCATGCAGGCCTACCCGAAAATTCTGAATATGCAAAGTTCTTCTCACATGTCCTAGGAACACCCTCTAAAAATACTACGATGGTATATTTTGATATTCCAAAATTATTTTCAAAAATGTAATGCGCAATCATGCAGGCCTACCCGAAAATTCTGAATATTCAAAGTTCTTCTCACATGTCCTAGGAACACCTAAAAATACTACGATGGTATATTTTGATATTCCAAAATTATTTTCAAAAATGTAATGCGCAATCATGCAGGCCTACCCGAAAATTCTGAATATTCAAAGTTCTTCTCACAGGTCCTAGGAACACCCTCTAAAAATACTACAATGGTATATTTTGATATTCCAACATCATTTTCAAAAATATAATGCGCAGTCATGCAGGCCTGCCCGAAAATTCTGAATATTCAATGTTCTTCTCACATGTCCTAGGAACACCCTCAAAAATTACTACGATGGTATATTTTGAAATTCCAAAATTATTTGCAAAAATGTAATGCGCAATCATGCAGGCCTACCCGAAAATTCTGAATGTTCAAAGTTCTTCTCACATGTCCTAGGAACACCCTCAAAACATACTACGATGGTATTTTTTGATATTCCAAAATTATTTTCAAAAATGTAATGCGCAATCATGCAGGCCTACCCGAAAATTCTGAATATGCAAAGTTCTTCTCACATGTCCTAGGAACACCCTCTAAAAATACTACGATGGTATATTTTGATATTCCAAAATTATTTTCAAAAATGTAATGCGCAATCATGCAGGCCTACCCGAAAATTCTGAATATTCAAAGTTCTTCTCACAGGTCCTAGGAACACCCTCTAAAAATACTACGATGGTATATTTTGATATTCCAAAATAATTTTCAAAAATATAATGCGCAATCATGCAGGCCTACCCGAAAATTCTGAATGTTCAAAATTCTTCTCACATGTCATAGGAACACCCTCTAAAAATACTACGATGGTATATTTTGATATTCCAAAATTATTTTCAAAAATGTAATGCGAAATCATGCAGGCCTACCCGAAAATTCTGAACATTCAAAGTTCTTCTCACATGTCCTAGGAACACCCTCTAAAAATACTACGATGGAATATTTTAAAATTTCGAAATTATTTTCAAAAATGTAATGTGTAATCATGCAGGCCTACCCGAAAATTCTGAATATTCAAAGTTCTTCTCACATGTCCTAGGAACACCCTCAAAACATACTACGATGGTATATTTTGATATTCCAAAATTATTTTCAAAAATGTAATGCGCAATCATGCAGGCCTACCCGAAAATTCTGAATATGCAAAGTTCTTCTCACATGTCCTAGGAATACCCTCTAAAAATACTACGATGGTATATTTTGATATTCCAAAATAATTTTCAAAAATATTATGCGCAATCATGCAGGCCTACCCGAAAATTCTGTATATGCAAAGTTCTTCTCACATGTCCTAGGAATATCCTCTAAAAATACTACGATGGTATATTTTGATATTCCAAAATTATTTTCAAAAATGCAATGCGTAGTCATGCAGGCCTACCCGAAAATTCTGAATATTCAAAGTTCTTCTCACATGTCCTAGGAACACCCTCTAAAAATACTACGATGGTATATTTTGATATTCCAAAATTATTTTCAAAAATGTAATGTGTAATCATGCAGGCCTACCCGAAAATTCTGAATATTCAAAGTTCTTCTCACATGTCCTAGGAACACCCTCTAAAAATACTACGATGGTATATTTTGATATTCCAAAATTATTTTCAAAATTGTAATGTGTATTCATGCAGGCCTACCCGAAAATTCTGAATATGCAAAGATCTTCTCACATGTCCTAGGAATACCCTCTAAAAATACTACGATGGTATATTTTGATATTCCAAAATTATTTTCAAAAATGTAATGCGCAATCATGCAGGCCTACCCGAAAATTCTGAATGTTCAAAGTTCTTCTCACATGTCCTAGGAACACCCTCAAAACATACTACGATGGTATATTTTGATATTCCAAAATTATTTTCAAAAATGTAATGCGCAATTATGCAGGCCTACCCGAAAATTCTGAATATTCAAAGTTCTACCCGAAAATTCTGAATATGCAAAGTTCTTCTCACATGTCCTAGGAGAACCCTCAAAACATACTACGATGGTATATTTTGATATTCCAAAATTATTTTCAAAAATGTAATGCGCAATCATGCAGGCCAACCCGAAAATTCTGAATATTCAAAGTTCTTCTCACAGGTCCTAGGAACACCCTCTAAAAATACTACGATGGTATATTTTGATATTCCAACATCATATTCAAAAATATAATGCGCAATCATGCAGGCCTGCCCGAAAATTCTGAATATGCAAAGTTCTTCTCACATGTCCTAGGAACACCCTCAAAAATTACTACGATGGTATATTTTGATATTCCAAAATTATTTGCAAAAATGGAATGCGCAATCATGCAGGCCTACCCGAAAATTCTGAATATGCAAAGTTCTTCTCACATGTCCTAGGAACACCCTCAAAACATACTACGATGGTATATTTTGATACTCCAAAATTATTTTCAAAAATGTAATGCGCAATCATGCAGGCCTACCCGAAAATTCTGAATATGCAAAGTTCTTCCCACATGTCCTAGGAATACCCTCTAAAAATACTACGATGGTATATTTTGATATTCGAAAATTATTTTCAAAAATGTAATGCGCAATCATGCAGACCTACCCGAAAATTCTGAATATTCAAAGTTCTTCTCACAGGTCCTAGGAACACCCTCTAAAAATACTACGATGGTATATTTTGATATTCCAAAATCATTTTCAAAAATATAATGCGTAATCATGCAGGCCTACCCGAAAATTCTGAATGTTCAAAGTTCTTCTCACATGTCATAGGAACACCCTCTAAAAATACTACGATGGTATATTTTGATATTCCAAAATTATTTTCAAAAATATTATGCGCAATCATGCAGGCCTACCCGAAAATTCTGAATGTTCAAAGTTCTTCTCACATGTCCTAGGAACACCCTCTAAAAATACTACGATGGTATATTTTGATATTCCAAAATTATTTTCAAAAATGTAATGCGAAATCATGCAGGCCTACCCGAAAATTCTGAACATTCAAAGTTCTTCTCACATGTCCTAGGAACACCCTCTAAAAAAACTACGATGGAATATTTTGAAATTTCAAAATTATTTTCAAAAATGTAATGTGTAATCGTGCAGGCCTACCAGAAAATTCTGAATATTCAAAGTTCTTCTCACATGTCCTAGGAAACTCTCCAAATATACTACGATGGTATATTTTGATATTCCAAAATTATTTTCAAAAATGTAGTGTGTAATTATGCAGGCCTAATTATTTTCAAATATGTAATGTGTAATCATGCAGGCCTACCCGAAAATTCTGAATATTCAAAGTTCTTCTCACATGTCCTAGGAACACCCTCTAAAAATGCTACGATGGTATATTTTGATATTCCAAAATTATTTTCAAAAATGTAACGCGTAATCATGCAGGCCTACCCGAAAATTCTGAATATGCAAAGTTCTTCTCACATGTCCTAGGAACACCCTCTAAAAATACTACGATGGTATATTTTGATATTCCAAAATTATTTTCAAAAATGTAATGTGTAATCATGCAGGCTTACCAGAAAATTCTGAATATTCAAAGTTCTTCTCACATGTCCTAGGAACACCCTCTAAAAATACTACGATGGTATATTTTGATATTCCAAAATTATTTTCAAAATTGTAATGTGTAATCATGCAGGCCTACCAGAAAATTCTGAATATGCAAAGTTCTTCTCACATGTCCTAGGAACACCCTCTAAAAATACTACGATGGTATATTTTGATATTCCAAAATTATTTTCAAAAATGTAATGCGCAATGATGCAGGTCTACCAGAAAATTCTGAATATTCTATGTTCTTCTCACATGTCCTAAGAACACCCTCTAAAATACTACGATGGTATATTTTGATATTCCAAAATTATTTTCAAAAATATAATGTGTTATCATGGCAGGCCTGCCAGAAAATTCTGAATATGCAAAGTTCTTCTCACATGTCCTAGGAAACCCTCCAAAAATACTACGATGGTATATTTTGATATTCCAAAATTATTTTCAAAAATGTAGTGTGTAATTATACAGGCCTAATTATTTTCAAATATGTAATGTGTAATCATGCAGGCCTACCCGAAAATTCTGAATATTCAAAGTTCTTCTCACATGTCCTAGGAACACCCTCTAAAAATGCTACGATGGTATATTTTGATATTCCAAAATTATTTTCAAAAATGTAATGTGTAATCATGCAGGCCTACCAGAAAATTCTGAATATTCAAAGTTCTTCTCACATGTCCTAGGAAACCCTCCAAAAATACTACGATGGTATATTTTGATATTCCAAAATTATTTTCAAAAATGTAGTGTGTAATTATACAGGCCTAATTATTTTCAAATATGTAATGTGTAATCATGCAGGCCTACCAGAAAATTCTGAATATGCAAAGTTCTTCTCACATGTCCTAGGAACACCCTCTAAAAATACTACGATGGTATATTTTGATATTCCAAAATAATTTTCAAAAATATTATGCGCAATCATGCAGGCCTACCCGAAAATTCTGTATATGCAAAGTTCTTCTAACATGTCCTAGGAATATCCAATAAAAATACTACGATGGTATATTTTGATATTCCAAAATTATTTTCAAAATTGTAGTGTGTAATCATGCAGGCCTACCAGAAAATTCTGAAAATGCAAAGTTCTTCTCACATGTCCTAGGAACACCCTCTAAAAATACTACGATGGTATATTTTGATATTCCCAGATTATTTTCAAAAATGTAATGCGCAATCATGCAGGCCTACCCGAAAATTCTGAATATTCAAAGTTCTTCTCATATGTCCTAGGAACACCCTCTAAAAATACTACGATGGTATATTTTGATATTCCAAAATTATTTTCAAAAATATAATGTGTTATCATGCAGGCCTACCAGAAAATTCTGAATATGCAAAGATCTTCTCACATGTCCTAGGAATACCCTCTAAAAATACTACGATGGTATATTTTGATATTCCAAAATTATTTTCAAAAATCTAATGCGCAATCATGCAGGCCTACCCGAAAATTCTGAATGTTCAAAGTTCTTCTCACATGTCCTAGGAACACCCTCAAAACATACTACGATGGTATATTTTGATATTTCAAAATTATTTTCAAAAATGTAATGCGCAATTATGCAGGCCTACCCGAAAATTCTGAATATTCAAAGTTCTTCTCACATGTCCTAGGAACACCCTCTAAAAATACTACGATGGAATATTTTGATATTCCAAAATCATTTTAAAAAATGTAATGCGCAATCATGCAGGCCTACCCGAAAATTCTGAATGTTCAAAGTTCTTCTCACATGTCATAGGAACACCCTCGAAAAATACTACGATGGTATATTTTGATATTCCAAAATTATTTTCAAAAATGTAATGCGCAATCATGCAGGCCTACCCGAAAATTCTGAATATTCAAAGTTCTTCTCACATGTCCTAGGAACACCCTCTAAAAATACTACGATGGTATATTTTGAAATTCCAAAATTATTTTCAAAAATGTAATGTGTAATCATGCAGGCCTACCAGAAAATTCTGAATATTCAAAGTTCTTCTCACAGGTCCTAGGAAACCCTACAAAAATACTACGATGGTATATTTTGATATTCCAAAATTATTTTCAAAAATGTAATGCGCAATCATGCAGGCCTACCCGAAAATTCTGAATATTCAAAGTTCTTCTCACATGTCCTAGGAACACCCTCTAAAAATACTACGATGGTATATTTTGATATTCCAAAATTATTTTCAAAAATGTAATACGCAATCATGCAGGCCTACCCGAAAATTCTGAATATGCAAAGTTCTTCTCACATGTCCTAGGAAAACCCTCAAAACATACTACGATGGTATATTTTGATATTCCAAAATTATTTTCAAAAATGTAATGCGCAATCATGCAGGCCTACCCGAAAATTCTGAATATGCAAAGTTCTTCTCACATGTCCTAGGAACACCCTCTAAAAATACTACGATGGTATATTTTGATATTCCAAAATTATTTTCAAAAATGTAATGCGCAATCATGCAGGCCTACCCGAAAATTCTGAATATTCAAAGTTCTTCTCACATGTCCTAGGAACACCCTCTAAAAATACTACGATGGTATATTTTGATATTCCAAAATTATTTTCAAAAATGTAATGCGCAATCATGCAGGCCTACCCGAAAATTCTGAATATTCAAAGTTCTTCTCACAGGTCCTAGGAACACCCTCTAAAAATACTACAATGGTATATTTTGATATTCCAACATCATTTTCAAAAATATAATGCGCAATCATGCAGGCCTGCCCGAAAATTCTGAATATGCAAAGTTCTTCTCACATGTCCTAGGAACACCCTCTAAAAATACTACGATGGAATATTTTGAAATTTCGAAATTATTTTCAAAAATGTAATGTGTAATCATGCAGGCCTACCAGAAAATTCTGAATATTCAAAGTTCTTCTCACATGTCCTAGGAAACTCTCCAAAAATACTACGATGGTATATTTTGATATTCCAAAATTATTTTCAAAAATGTAGTGTGTAATTATGCAGGCCTAATTATTTACAAATATGTAATGTGTAATCATGCAGGCCTACCAGAAAATTCTGAATATTCAAAGTTCTTCTCACATGTCCTAGGAACACCCTCAAAAATTACTACGATGGTATATTTTGAAATTCCAAAATTATTTGCAAAAATGTAATGCGCAATCATGCAGGCCTACCCGAAAATTCTGAATGTTCAAAGTTCTTCTCACATGTCCTAGGAACACCCTCAAAACATACTACGATGGTATTTTTTGATATTCCAAAATTATTTTCAAAAATGTAATGCGCAATCATGCAGGCCTACCCGAAAATTCTGAATATGCAAAGTTTTTCTCACATGTCCTAGGAACACCCTCTAAAAATACTACGATGGTATATTTTGATATTCCAAAATTATTTTCAAAAATATAATGCGCAATCATGCAGGCCTACCCGAAAATTCTGAATGTTCAAAGTTCTTCTCACATGTCATAAAAAATACTACGATGGTATATTTTGATATTCCAAAATTATTTTCAAAAATATTATGCGCAATCATGCAGGCCTACCCGAAAATTCTGAATGTTCAAAGTTCTTCTCACATGTCCTAGGAACACCCTCTAAAAATACTACGATGGTATATTTTGATATTCCAAAATTATTTTCAAAAATGTAATGCGAAATCATGCAGGCCTACCCGAAAATTCTGAACATTCAAAGTTCTTCTCACATGTCCTAGGAACACCCTCTAAAAATACTACGGTGGAATATTTTGAAATTTCGAAATTATTTTCAAAAATGTAATGTGTAATCATGCAGGCCTACCAGAAAATTCTGAATATTCAAAGTTCTTCTCACATGTCCTAGGAAACTCTCCAAAAATACTACGATGGTATATTTTGATATTCCAAAATTATTTTCAAAAATGTAGTGTGTAATTATGCAGGCCTAATTATTTTCAAATATGTAATGTGTAATCATGCAGGCCTACCAGAAAATTCTGAATATTCAAAGTTCTTCTCACATGTCCTAGGAACACCCTCAAAACATACTACGATGGTATATTTTGATATTCCAAAATTGTTTTCAAAAATGTAATGCCAATCATGCAGGCCTACCCGAAAATTCTGAATATGCAAAGTTCTTCTCACATGTCCTAGGAACACCCTCTAAAAATACTACGATGGTATATTTTGATATTCCAAAATAATTTTCAAAAATATTATGCGCAATCATGCAGGCCTACCCGAAAATTCTGAATATGCAAAGTTCTTCTCACATGTCCTAGGAACACCCTCTAAAAATACTACGATGGTATATTTTGATATTCCAAAATTATTTTCAAAAATGTAATGCGCAATCATGCAGGCCTACCCGAAAATTCTGAATATTCAAAGTTCTTCTCACATGTCCTAGGAACACCCTCTAAAAATACTACGATGGTATATTTTGATATTCCAAAATTATTTTCAAAAATGTAATGCGCAATCATGCAGGCCTACCCGAAAATTCTGAATATTCAAAGTTCTTCTCACAGGTCCTAGGAACACCCTCTAAAAATACTACAATGGTATATTTTGATATTCCAACATCATTTTCAAAAATATAATGCGCAATCATGCAGGCCTGCCCGAAAATTCTGAATATGCAAAGTTCTTCTCACATGTTCTAGGAACACCCTCAAAAATTACTACGATGGTATATTTTGATATTCCAAAATTATTTGCAAAAATGTAATGCGCAATCATGCAGGCCTACCCGAAAATTCTGAATGTTCAAAGTTCTTCTCACATGTCCTAGGAACACCCTCAAAACATACTACGATGGTATATTTTGATATTCCAAAATTATTTTCAAAAATGTAATGCGCAATCATGCAGGCCTACCCGAAAATTCTGAATATGCAATGTTTTTCTCACATGTCCTAGGAACACCCTCTAAAAATACTACGATGGTATATTTTGATATTCCAAAATTATTTTCAAAAATGTAATGTGTACTCATGCAGGCCTACCAGAAAATTCTGAATATGCAAAGTTCTTCTCACATGTCCTAGGAACACCCTCTAAAAATACTACGATGGTATATTTTGATATTCCAAAATTATTTTCAAAATTGTAATGTGTATTCATGCAGGCCTACCCGAAAATTCTGAATATGCAAAGATCTTCTCACATGTCCTAGGAATACCCTCTAAAAATACTACGATGGTATATTTTGATATTCCAAAATTATTTTCAAAAATGTAATGCGCAATCATGCAGGCCTACCCGAAAATTCTGAATGTTCAAAGTTCTTCTCACATGTCCTAGGAACACCCTCAAAACATACTACGATGGTATATTTTGATATTCCAAAATTATTTTCAAAAATGTAATGCGCAATTATGCAGGCCTACCCGAAAATTCTGAATATTCAAAGTTCTACCCGAAAATTCTGAATATGCAAAGTTCTTCTCACATGTCCTAGGAAAACCCTCAAAACATACTACGATGGTTTATTTTGATATTCCAAAATTATTTTCAAAAATGTAATGCGCAATCATGCAGGCCAACCCGAAAATTCTGAATATTCAAAGTTCTTCTCACAGGTCCTAGGAACACCCTCTAAAAATACTACAATGGTATATTTTGATATTCCAACATCATATTCAAAAATATAATGCGCAATCATGCAGGCCTGCCCGAAAATTCTGAATATGCAAAGTTCTTCTCACATGTCCTAGGAACACCCTCAAAAATTACTACGATGGTATATTTTGATATTCCAAAATTATTTGCAAAAATGGAATGCGCAATCATGCAGGCCTACCCGAAAATTCTGAATGTTCAAAGTTCTTCTCACATGTCCTAGGAACACCCTCAAAACATACTACGATGGTATATTTTGATATTCCAAAATTATTTTCAAAAATGTAATGCGCAATCATGCAGGCCTACCCGAAAATTCTGAATATGCAAAGTTTTTCCCACATGTCCTAGGAATACCCTCTAAAAATACTACGATGGTATATTTTGATATTCCAAAATTATTTTCAAAAATGTAATGCGCAATCATGCAGACCTACCCGAAAATTCTGAATATTCAAAGTTCTTCTCACAGGTCCTAGGAACACCCTCTAAAAATACTACGATGGTATATTTTGATATTCCAAAATTATTTTCAAAAATATAATGCGCAATCATGCAGGCCTACCCGAAAATTCTGAATGTTCAAAGTTCGTCTCACATGTCATAGGAACACCCTCTAAAAATACTACGATGGTATATTTTGATATTCCAAAATTATTTTCAAAAATATTATGCGCAATCATGCAGGCCTACCCGAAAATTCTGAATGTTCAAAGTTCTTCTCACATGTCCTAGGAACACCCTCTAAAAATACTACGATGATATATTTTGATATTCCAAAATTATTTTCAAAAATGTAATGCGAAATCATGCAGGCCTACCCGAAAATTCTGAACATTCAAAGTTCTTCTCACATGTTCTAGGAACACCCTCTAAAAAAACTACGATGGTATATTTTGAAATTTCAAAATTATTTTCAAAAATGTAATGTGTAATCGTGCAGGCCTACCAGAAAATTCTGAATATTCAAAGTTCTTCTCACATGTCCTAGGAAACTCTCCAAATATACTACGATGGTATATTTTGATATTCCAAAATTATTTTCAAAAATGTAGTGTGTAATTATGCAGGCCTAATTATTTTCAAATATGTAATGTGTAATCATGCAGGCCTACCCGAAAATTCTGAATATTCAAAGTTCTTCTCACATGTCCTAGGAACACCCTCTAAAAATGCTACGATGGTATATTTTGATATTCCAAAATTATTTTCAAAAATGTAATGCGAAATCATGCAGGCCTACCCGAAAATTCTGAACATTCAAAGTTCTTCTCACATGTCCTAGGAACACCCTCTAAAAATACTACGATGGAATATTTTGAAATTTCGAAATTATTTTCAAAAATGTAATGTGTAATCATGCAGGCCTACCAGAAAATTCTGAATATTCAAAGTTCTTCTCACATGTCCTAGGAAACTCTCCAAAAATACTACGATGGTATATTTTGATATTCCAAAATTATTTTCAAAAATGTAGTGTGTAATTATGCAGGCCTAATTATTTTCAAATATGTAATGTGTAATCATGCAGGCCTACCAGAAAATTCTGAATATTCAAAGTTCTTCTCACATGTCCTAGGAACACCCTCAAAACATACTACGATGGTATATTTTGATATTCCAAAATTGTTTTCAAAAATGTAATGCCAATCATGCAGGCCTACCCGAAAATTCTGAATATGCAAAGTTCTTCTCACATGTCCTAGGAACACCCTCTAAAAATACTACGATGGTATATTTTGATATTCCAAAATAATTTTCAAAAATATTATGCGCAATCATGCAGGCCTACCCGAAAATTCTGAATATGCAAAGTTCTTCTCACATGTCCTAGGAACACCCTCTAAAAATACTACGATGGTATATTTTGATATTCCAAAATTATTTTCAAAAATGTAATGCGCAATCATGCAGGCCTACCCGAAAATTCTGAATATTCAAAGTTCTTCTCACATGTCCTAGGAACACCCTCTAAAAATACTACGATGGTATATTTTGATATTCCAAAATTATTTTCAAAAATGTAATGCGCAATCATGCAGGCCTACCCGAAAATTCTGAATATTCAAAGTTCTTCTCACAGGTCCTAGGAACACCCTCAAAAATACTACAATGGTATATTTTGATATTCCAACATCATTTTCAAAAATATAATGCGCAATCATGCAGGCCTGCCCGAAAATTCTGAATATGCAAAGTTCTTCTCACATGTTCTAGGAACACCCTCAAAAATTACTACGATGGTATATTTTGATATTCCAAAATTATTTGCAAAAATGTAATGCGCAATCATGCAGGCCTACCCGAAAATTCTGAATGTTCAAAGTTCTTCTCACATGTCCTAGGAACACCCTCAAAACATACTACGATGGTATATTTTGATATTCCAAAATTATTTTCAAAAATGTAATGCGCAATCATGCAGGCCTACCCGAAAATTCTGAATATGCAAAGTTTTTCTCACATGTCCTAGGAACACCCTCTAAAAATACTACGATGGTATATTTTGATATTCCAAAATTATTTTCAAAAATGTAATGCGCAATCATGCAGGCCTACCCGAAAATTCTGAATATTCAAAGTTCTTCTCACAGGTCCTAGGAACACCCTCTAAAAATACTACGATGGTATATTTTGATATTCCAAAATTATTTTCAAAAATATAATGCGCAATCATGCAGGTCTACCCGAAAATTCTGAATGTTCAAAATTCGTCTCACATGTCATAGGAACACCCTCTAAAAATACTACGATGGTATATTTTGATATTCCAAAATTATTTTCAAAAATATTACGCGCAATCATGCAGGCCTACCCGAAAATTCTGAATGTTCAAAGTTCTTCTCACATGTCCTAGGAACACCCTCTAAAAATACTACGATGGTATATTTTGATATTCCAAAATTATTTTCAAAAATGTAATGCGAAATCATGCAGGCCTACACGAAAATTCTGAACATTCAAAGTTCTTCTCACATGTCCTAGGAACACCCTCTAAAAATACTACGATGGAATATTTTAAAATTTCGAAATTATTTTCAAAAATGTAGTGTGTAATCATGCAGGCCTACCCGAAAATTCTGAATATTCAAAGTTCTTCTCACATGTCCTAGGAAACTCTCCAAAAATACTACGATGGTATATTTTGATATTCCAAAATTATTTTCAAAAATGTAGTGTGTAATTATGCAGGCCTAATTATTTTTAAATATGTAATGTGTAATCATGCAGGCCTACCCGAAAATTCTGAATATTCAAAGTTCTTCTCACATGTCCTAGGAACACCCTCAAAACATACTACGATGGTATATTTTGATATTCCAAAATTATTTTCAAAAATGTAATGCGCAATCATGCAGGCCTACCCGAAAATTCTGAATATGCAAAGTTCTTCTCACATGTCCTAGGAACACCCTCTAAAAATACTACGATGGTATATTTTGATATTCCAAAAATTTTCAAAAATATTATGCGCAATCATGCAGGCCTACCCGAAAATTCTGTATATGCAAAGTTCTTCTCACATGTCCTAGGAATATCCTCTAAAAATACTACGATGGTATATTTTGATATTCCAAAATTATTTTCAAAAATGCAATGCGTAGTCATGCAGGCCTACCCGAAAATTCTGAATATTCAAAGTTCTTCTCACATGTCCTAGGAACACCCTCTAAAAATACTACGATGGTATATTTTGATATTCCAAAATTATTTTCAAAAATGTAATGTGTACTCATGCAGGCCTACCAGAAAATTCTGAATATTCAAAGTTCTTCTCACATGTCCTAGGAACACCCTCTAAAAATACTACGATGGTATATTTTGATATTCCAAAATTATTTTCAAAATTGTAATGTGTATTCATGCAGGCCTACCCGAAAATTCTGAATATGCAAAGATCTTCTCACATGTCCTAGGAATACCCTCTAAAAATACTACGATGGTATATTTTGATATTCCAAAATTATTTTCAAAAATGTAATGCGCAATCATGCAGGCCTACCCGAAAATTCTGAATGTTCAAAGTTCTTCTCACATGTCCCAGGAACACCCTCAAAACATACTACGATGGTATATTTTGATATTCCAAAATTATTTTCAAAAATGTAATGCGCAATTATGCAGGCCTACCCGAAAATTCTGAATATTCAAAGTTCTACCCGAAAATTCTGAATATGCAAAGTTCTTCTCACATGTCCTAGGAAAACCCTCAAAACATACTACGATGGTATATTTTGATATTCCAAAATTATTTTCAAAAATGTAATGCGCAATCATGCAGGCCAACCCGAAAATTCTGAATATTCAAAGTTCTTCTCACAGGTCCTAGGAACACCCTCTAAAAATACTACAATGGTATATTTTGATATTCCAACATCATATTCAAAAATATAATGCGCAATCATGCAGGCCTGCCCGAAAATTCTGAATATGCAAAGTTCTTCTCACATGTCCTAGGAACACCCTCAAAAATTACTACGATGGTATATTTTGATATTCCAAAATTATTTGCAAAAATGGAATGCGCAATCATGCAGGCCTACCCGAAAATTCTGAATGTTCAAAGTTCTTCTCACATGTCCTAGGAACACCCTCAAAACATACTACGATGGTATATTTTGATATTCCAAAATTATTTTCAAAAATGTAATGCGCAATCATGCAGGCCTACCCGAAAATTCTGAATATGCAAAGTTTTTCCCACATGTCCTAGGAATACCCTCTAAAAATACTACGATGGTATATTTTGATATTCCAAAATTATTTTCAAAAATGTAATGCGCAATCATGCAGACCTACCCGAAAATTCTGAATATTCAAAGTTCTTCTCACAGGTCCTAGGAACACCCTCTAAAAATACTACGATGGTATATTTTGATATTCCAAAATTATTTTCAAAAATATAATGCGCAATCATGCAGGCCTACCCGAAAATTCTGAATGTTCAAAGTTCGTCTCACATGTCATAGGAACACCCTCTAAAAATACTACGATGGTATATTTTGATATTCCAAAATTATTTTCAAAAATATTATGCGCAATCATGCAGGCCTACCCGAAAATTCTGAATGTTCAAAGTTCTTCTCACATGTCCTAGGAACACCCTCTAAAAATACTACGATGGTATATTTTGATATTCCAAAATTATTTTCAAAAATGTAATGCGAAATCATGCAGGCCTACCCGAAAATTCTGAACATTCAAAGTTCTTCTCACATGTCCTAGGAACACCCTCTAAAAAAACTACTATGGAATATTTTGAAATTTCAAAATTATTTTCAAAAATGTAATGTGTAATCGTGCAGGCCTACCAGAAAATTCTGAATATTCAAAGTTCTTCTCACATGTCCTAGGAAACTCTCCAAATATACTACGATGGTATATTTTGATATTCCAAAATTATTTTCAAAAATGTAGTGTGTAATTATGCAGGCCTAATTATTTTCAAATATGTAATGTGTAATCATGCAGGCCTACCCGAAAATTCTGAATATTCAAAGTTCTTCTCACATGTCCTAGGAACACCCTCTAAAAATGCTACGATGGTATATTTTGATATTCCAAAATTATTTTCAAAAATGTAACGCGTAATCATGCAGGCCTACCCGAAAATTCTGAATATACAAAGTTCTTCTCACATGTCCTAGGAACACCCTCTAAAAATACTACGATGGTATATTTTGATATTCCAAAATTATTTTCAAAAATGTAATGTGTAATCATGCAGGCCTACCAGAAAATTCTGAATATTCAAAGTTCTTCTCACATGTCCTAGGAACACCCTCTAAAAATACTACGATGGTATATTTTGATATTCCAAAATTATTTTCAAAATTGTAATGTGTAATCATGCAGGCCTACCAGAAAATTCTGAATATGCAAAGTTCTTCTCACATGTCCTAGGAACACCCTCTAAAAATACTACGATGGTATATTTTGATATTCCAAAATTATTTTCAAAAATGTAATGCGCAATGATGCAGGTCTACCAGAAAATTCTGAATATTCTATGTTCTTCTCACATGTCCTAGGAACACCCTCTAAAATACTACAATGGTATATTTTGATATTCCAAAATTATTTTCAAAAATATAATGTGTTATCATGGCAGGCCTGCCCGAAAATTCTGAATATGCAAAGTTCTTCTCACATGTCCTAGGAACACCCTCTAAAAATACTACGATGGTATATTTTGATATTCCAAAATTATGTTCAAAAATCTAATGCGCAATCATGCAGGCCTACCCGAAAATTCTGAATGTTCAAAGTTCTTCTCACATGTCCTAGGAACACCCTCAAAACATACTACGATGGTATATTTTGATATTCCAAAATTATTTGCAAAAATGTAATGCGCAATTATGCAGGCCTACCCGAAAATTCTGAATATTCAAAGTTCTTCTCACATGTCCTAGGAACACCCTCTAAAAATGCTACGATGGTATATTTTGATATTCCAAAATTATTTCCAAAAATGTAATGCGCAATCATGCAGGCCTACCCGAAAATTCTGAATATTCAAAGTTCTTCTTACAGGTCCTAGGAACACCCTCTAAAAATACTACAATGGTATATTTTGATATTCCAAAATCATTTTCAAAAATATAATGCGCAATCATGCAGGCCTACCCGAAAATTCTGAATATGCAAAGTTCTTCTCACATGTCCTAGGAACACCCTCTAAAAATACTACGATGGTATATTTTGATATTCCAAAATTATGTTCAAAAATCTAATGCGCAATCATGCAGGCCTACCCGAAAATTCTGAATGTTCAAAGTTCTTCTCACATGTCCTAGGAACACCCTCAAAAATTACTACGATGGTATATTTTGATATTCCAAAATTATATGCAAAAATGTAATGCGCAATCATGCAGGCCTACCCGAAAATTCTGAACATTCAAAGTTCTTCTCACATGTCCTAGGAACACCCTCAAAACATACTACGATGGTATATTTTGATATTCCAAAATTATTTTCAAAAATGTAATGCGCAATCATGCAGGCCTACCCGTAAATTCTGAATATGCAAAGTTCTTCTCACATGTCCTAGGAACACCCTCTAAAAATACTACGATGGTATATTTTGATATTCCAAAATTATTTTCAAAAATGTAATGCGCAATCATGCAGGCCTACCCGAAAATTCTGAATATTCAATGTTCTTCTCACAGGTCCTAGGAACACCCTCTAAAAATACTACGATGGTATATTTTGATATTCCAAAATTATTTTCAAAAATGTAATGCGCAATCATGCAGGCCTACCCGAAAATTCTGAATATTCAAAGATCTTCTCACATGTCCTAGGTACACCCTCTAAAAATACTACGATGTTATATTTTGAAATTCCAAAATTATTTTCAAAAATGTAATGTGTAATCATGCAGGCCTACCAGAAAAATCTGAATATTCAAAGTTCTTCTCACATGTCCTAGGAACACCCTCTAAAAATACTACGATGGTATATTTTGATATTCCAAAATTATTGTCAAAAATGCAGTGTGTAATCATGCAGGCCTAATTATTTTCAAAAATGTAATACGCAATCATGCAGGCCTACCCGAAAATTCTGAATATGCAAAGTTCTTCTAAAATGTCCTAGGAACACCCTCAAAAATTACTACGATGGTATATTTTGATATTCCAAAATTATTTGCAAAAATGTAATGCGCAATAATGCAGGCCTACCCGAAAATTCTGAATATTCAAAGTTCTTCTCACATGTCCTAGGAACACCCTCTAAAAATACTACGATGGTATATTTTGATATTCCAAATTTATTTTCAAAAATGTAATGCGCAATCATGCAGGCCTACCCGAAAATTCTGAATATTCAAAGTTCTTCTCACAGGTCCTAGGAACACCCTCTAAAAATATTACGATGGTATATTTTGATATTCCAAAATCATTTTCAAAAATATAATGCGCAATCATGCAGGCCTACCCGAAAATTCTGAATGTTCAAAGTTCTTCTCACATGTCATAGGAACACCCTCTAAAAATACTACGATGGTATATTTTGATATTCCAAAATTATTTTCAAAAATATTATGCGCAATCATGCAGGACTACCCGAAAATTCTGAATGTTCAAAGTTCTTCTCACATGTCCTAGGAACACCCTCTAAAAATACTACGATGGTATATTTAGATATTCCAAAATTATTTTCAAAAATGTAATGCGCAATCATGCAGGCCTACCCGCAAATTCTGAATATTCAAAGTTCTTCTCACATGTCCTAGGAACACCCTCTAAAAATACTACGATGGAATATTTTGAAATTCCAAAATTATTTTCAAAAATGTAATGTGTAATCATGTAGGCCTACCAGAAAATTCTGAATATTCAAAGTTCTTCTCACATGTCCTAGGAAACCCTCCAAAAATACTACGATGGTATATTTTGATATTCCAAAATTATTTTCAAAAATGAAGTGTGTAATTATGCAGGCCTAATTATTTTCAAATATGTAATGTGTAATCATGCAGGCCTACCAGAAAATTCTGAATATGCAAAGTTCTTCTCACATGTCCTAGGAACACCCTCTAAAAATACTACGATGATATATTTTGATATTCCAAAATAATTTTCAAAAATATTATGCGAAATCATGCAGGCCTACCCGAAAATTCTGAATATGCAAAGATCTTCTCACATGTCCTAGGAATACCCTCTAAAAGTACTACGATGGTATATTTTGATATTCCAAAATTATTTTCAAAAATCTAATGCGCAATCATGCAGGCCTACCCGAAAATTCTGAATATTCAAAGTTCTTTTCACATGTCCTAGGAACACCCTCAAAACATACTACGATGGTATATTTTGATATTCCAAAATTATTTTCAAAAATGTAATGCGCGATTATGCAGGCCTACCCGAAAATTCTGAATATTCAAAATTCTACCCGAAAATTCTGAATATGCAAAGTTCTTCTCACATGTCCTAGGAAAACCCTCAAAACATACTACGATGGTATATTTTGATATTCCAAAATTATTTTCAAAAATGTAATGCGCAATCATGCAGGCCAACCCGAAAATTCTGAATATTCAAAGTTCTTCTCACAGGTCCTAGGAACACCCTCTAAAAATACTACAATGGTATATTTTGATATTCCGACATCATATTCAAAAATATAATGCGCAATCATGCAGGCCTGCCCGAAAATTCTGAATATGCAAAGTTCTTCTCACATGTCCTAGGAACACCCTCAAAAATTACTACGATGGTATATTTTGATATTCCAAAATTATTTGCAAAAATGGAATGCGCAATCATGCAGGCCTACCCGAAAATTCTGAATGTTCAAAGTTCTTCTCACATGTCCTAGGAACACCCTCAAAACATACTACGATGGTATATTTTGATATTCCAAAATTATTTTCAAAAATGTAATGCGCAATCATGCAGGCCTACCCGAAAATTCTGAATATGCAAAGTTCTTCCCACATGTCCTAGGAATACCCTCTAAAAATACTACGATGGTATATTTTGATATTCCAAAATTATTTTCAAAAATGTAATGCGCAATCATGCAGGCCTACCCGAAAATTCTGAATATTCAAAGTTCTTCTCACAGGTCCTAGGAACACCCTCTAAAAATACTACGATGGTATATTTTGATATTCCAAAATCATTTTCAAAAATATAATGCGCAATCATGCAGGCCTACCCGAAAATTCTGAATGTTCAAAGTTCTTCTCACATGTCATAGGAACACCCTCTAAAAATACTACGATGGTATATTTTGATATTCCAAAATTATTTTCAAAAATATTATGCGCAATCATGCAGGCCTACCCGAAAATTCTGAATGTTCAAAGTTCTTCTCACATGTCCTAGGAACACCCTCTAAAAATACTACGATGGTATATTTTGATATTCCAAAATTATTTTCAAAAATGTAATGCGAAATTATGCAGGCCTGCCCGAAAATTCTGAACATTCAAAGTTCTTCTCACATGTCCTAGGAATACCCTCTAAAAAAACTACGATGGAATATTTTGAAATTTCAAAATTATTTTCAAAAATGTAATGTGTAATCGTGCAGGCCTACCCGAAAATTCTGAATATTCAAAGTTCTTCTCACATGTCCTAGGAAACTCTCCAAAAATACTACGATGGTATATTTTGATATTCCAAAATTATTTTCAAAAATGTAGTGTGTAATTATGCAGGCCTAATTATTTTCAAATATGTAATGTGTAATCATGCAGGCCTGCCCGAAAATTCTGAATATTCAAAGTTCTTCTCACATGTCCTAGGAACACCCTCTAAAAATGCTACGATGGTATATTTTGATATTCCAAAATTATTTTCAAAAATGTAATGCGTGATCATGCAGGCCTACCAGAAAATTCTGAATATTCAAAGTTCTTCTCACATGTCCTAGGAACACCCTCTAAAAATACTACGATGGTATATTTTGATATTCCAAAATTATTTTCAAAATTGTAATGTGTAATCATGCAGGCCTACCAGAAAATTCTGAATATGCAAAGTTCTTCTTACATGTCCTAGGAACACCCTCTAAAAATACTACGATGGTATATTTTGATATTCCAAAATTATTTTCAAAAATGTAATGCGCAATGATGCAGGTCTACCAGAAAATTCTGAATATTCTATGTTCTTCTCACATGTCCTAGGAACACCCTCTAAAATACTACGATGGTATATTTTGATATTCCAAAATTATTTTCAAAAATATAATGTGTTATCATGGCAGGCCTGCCAGAAAATTCTGAATATGCAAAGTTCTTCTCACATGTCCTAGAAACACCCTCTAAAAATACTACGATGGTATATTTTGATATTCCAAAATTATGTTCAAAAATCTAATGCGCAATCATGCAGGCCTACCCGAAAATTCTGAATGTTCAAAGTTCTTCTCACATGTCCTAGGAACACCCTCAAAACATACTACGATGGTATATTTTGATATTCCAAAATTATTTTCAAAAATGTAATGCGCAATTATGCAGGCCTACCCGAAAATTCTGAATATTCAAAGTTCTTCTCACATGTCCTAGGAACACCCTCTAAAAATGCTACGATGGTATATTTTGATATTCCAAAATTATTTCCAAAAATGTAATGCGCAATCATGCAGGCCTACCCGAAAATTCTGAATATTCAAAGTTCTTCTCACAGGTCCTAGGAACACCCTCTATAAATACTACAATGGTATATTTTGATATTCCAAAATCATTTTCAAAAATATAATGCGCAATCATGCAGGCCTACCCGAAAATTCTGAATATGCAAGGTTCTTCTCACATGTCCTAGGAACACCCTCAAAAATTACTACGATGGTATATTTTGATATTCCAAAATTATATGCAAAAATGTAATGCGCAATCATGCAGGCCTACCCGAAAATTCTGAACATTCAAAGTTCTTCTCACATGTCCTAGGAACACCCTCAAAACATACTACGATGGTATATTTTGATATTCCAAAATTATTTTCAAAAATGTAATGCGCAATCATGCAGGCCTACCCGTAAATTCTGAATATGCAAAGTTCTTTTCACATGTCCTAGGAACACCCTCTAAAAATACTACGATGGTATATTTTGATATTCCAAAATTATTTTCAAAAATGTAATGCGCAATCATGCAGGCCTACCCGAAAATTCTGAATATTCAATGTTCTTCTCACATGTCCTAGGAACACCCTCTAAAAATACTACGATGGTATATTTTGATATTCCAAAATCATTTTCAAAAATATTATGCGCAATCATGCAGGCCTACCCGAAAATTCTGAATGTTCAAAGTTCTTCTCACATGTCATAGGAACACCCTCTAAAAATACTACGATGGTATATTTTGATATTCCAAAATTATTTTCAAAAATATTATGCGCAATCATGCAGGCCTACCCGAAAATTCTGAATGTTCAAAGTTCTTCTCACATGTCCTAGGAACACCCTCTAAAAATACTACGATGGTATATTTTGATATTCCAAAATTATTTTCAAAAATGTAATGCGCAATCATGCAGGCCTACCCGAAAATTCTGAATATTCAAAGATCTTCTCACATGTCCTAGGAACACCCTCTAAAAATACTACGATGTTATATTTTGAAATTCCAAAATTATTTTCAAAAATGTAATGTGTAATCATGCAGGCCTACCAGAAAATTCTGAATATTCAAAGTTCTTCTCACATGTCCTAGGAACACCCTCTAAAAATACTACGATGGTATATTTTGATATTCCAAAATTATTGTCAAAAATGCAGTGTGTAATCATGCAGGCCTAATTATTTTCAAAAATGTAATACGCAATCATGCAGGCCTACCCGAAAATTCTGAATATGCAAAGTTCTTCTAAAATGTCCTAGGAACACCCTCAAAAATTACTACGATGGTATATTTTGATATTCCAAAATTATTTGCAAAAATGTAATGCGCAATCATGCAGGCCTACCAGAAAATTCTGAATGTTCAAAGTTCTTCTCACATGCCCTAGGAACACCCTCAAAACATACTACGATGGTATATTTTGATATTCCAAAATTATTTTCAAAAATGTAATGCGCAATAATGCAGGCCTACCCGAAAATTCTGAATATGCAAAGTTCTTCTCACATGTCCTAGGAACACCCTCTAAAAATACTACGATGGTATATTTTGATATTCCAAATTTATTTTCAAAAATGTAATGCGCAATCATGCAGGCCTACCCGAAAATTCTGTATATTCAAAGTTCTTCTCACAGGTCCTAGGAACACCCTCTAAAAATACTACGATGGTATATTTTGATATTCCAAAATCATTTTCAAAAATATAATGCGCAATCATGCAGGCCTACCCGAAAATTCTGAATGTTCAAAGTTCTTCTCACATGTCATAGGAACACCCTCTAAAAATACTACGATGGTATATTTTGATATTCCAAAATTATTTTCAAAAATATTATGCGCAATCATGCAGGCCTACCCGAAAATTCTGAATGTTCAAAGTTCTTCTCACATGTCCTAGGAACACCCTCTAAAAATACTACGATGGTATATTTTGATATTCCAAAATCATTTTCAAAAATGTAATGCGCAATCATGCAGGCCTACCCGCAAATTCTGAATATTCAAAGTTCTTCTCACATGTCCTAGGAACACCCTCTAAAAATACTACGATGGAATATTTTGAAATTCCAAAATTATTTTCAAAAATGTAATGTGTAATCATGCAGGCCTACCAGAAAATTCTGAATATTCAAAGTTCTTCTCACATGTCTTAGGAAACCCTCCAAAAATACTACGATGGTATATTTTGATATTCCAAAATTATATTCAAAAATGAAGTGTGTAATTATGCAGGCCTAATTATTTTCAAATATGTAATGTGTAATCATGCAGGCCTACCAGAAAATTCTGAATATGCAAAGTTCTTCTCACATGTCCTAGGAACACCCTCTAAAAATACTACGATGATATATTTTGATATTCCAAAATAATTTTCAAAAATATTATGCGAAATCATGCAGGCCTACCCGAAAATTCTGAATATGCAAAGTTCTTCTCAAATGTCCTAGGAATATCCTCTAAAAATACTACGATGGTATATTTTGATATTCCAAAATTATTTTCAAAAATACAATGCGCAATCATGCAGGCCTACCCGAAAATTCTGAATATTCAAAGTTCTTCTCACATGTCCTAGGAACACCCTCTAAAAATACTACGATGGTATATTTTGATATTCCAAAATTATTTTCAAAAATGTAATGTGTAATCATGTAGGCCTACCAGAAAATTCTGAATATTCAAAGTTCTTCTCACATGTCCTAGGAACACCCTCTAAAAATACTACGATGGTATATTTTGATATTCCAAAATTATTTTCAAAATTGTAATGTGTAATCATGCAGGCCTACCCGAAAATTCTGAATATGCAAAGTTCTTCTCACATGTCCTAGGAACACCCTCCAAAAATACTACGATGGTATATTTTGATATTCCAAAATTATTTTCAAAAATGTAGTGTGTAATCATGCAGGCCTAATTATTTTCAAATATGTAATGTGTAATCATGCAGGCCTACCAGAAAATTCTGAATATTCAAAGTTCTTCTCACATGTCCTAGGAACACCCTCTAAAAATACTACGATGGTATATTTTGATATTCCAAAATTATTTTCAAAAATGTAATGTGTAATCATGCAGGCCTGCCAGAAATTTCTGAATATGCAAAGTTCTTCTCACATGTCCTAGGAACACCCTCTAAAAATACTACGATGGTATATTTTGATATTCCAAAATTATTTTCAAAAATGTAATGCGCAATCATGCAGGCCTACCCGAAAATTCTGAATATTCTATGTTCTTTTCACATGTCCTAGGAACACCCTCTAAAAATATTACGATGGTATATTTTGATATTCCCAGATTATTTTCAAATATGTAATGCGCAATCATGCAGGCCTACCCGAAAATTCTGAATATTCAAAGTTTTTCTCATATGTCCTAGGAACACCCTCTAAAAGTACTACGATGGTATATTTTGATATTCCAAAATTATTTTCAAAAATGTAATGTGTTATCATGCAGGCCTACCAGAAAATTCTGAATATGCAAAGTTCTTCTCACATGTCCTAGGAACACCCTCTAAAAATACTACGATGGTATATTTTGATATTCCAAAATTATTTTCAAAAATCTAATGTGCAATCATGCAGGCCTACCCGAAAATTCTGAATGTTCAAAGTTCTTCTCACCTGTCCTAGGAACACCCTCAAAACATACTACGATGGTATATTTTGATATTCCAAAATTATTTTCAAAAATGTAATGCGCAATCATGCAGGCCTGCCCGAATATTCTGAATATGCAAAGTTCTTCTCACATGTCCTAGGAATACCCTCTAAAAATACTACGATGGTATATTTTGATATTCCAAAATTATTTTCAAAAATGTAATGCGCAATGATGCAGGCCTACCAGAAAATTCTGAATATTCAAAGTTCTTCTCACATGTCCTAGGAACACCCTCTAAAAATACTACGATGGTATCTTTTGATATTCCAAAATTATTTTCAAAAATGTAATGCGCAATCATGCAGGCCTACCCGAAAATTCTGAATATGCAAAGTTCTTCTCACATGTCCTAGGAACACCCTCTAAAAATACTACGATGGTATATTTTGATATTCCAAAATTATTTTCAAAAATGTAGTGTGTAATCATGCAGGCCTACCCGAAAATTCTGAATATTCAAAGTTCTTCTCACAGGTCCAAGGAACACCCTCTAAAAATACTACGATGGTATATTTTGATATTTCAAAATCAATTTCAAAAATATAATGCGCAATCATGCAGGCCTACCCGATAGTTCTGAATGTTCAAAGTTCTTCTCACATGTCCTAGGAACACCCTTTAAAAATACTACGATGGTATATTTTGATATTCCAAAATTATTTTCAAAAATGTAATGCGCAATCATGCAGGCCTACCCGAAAATTCTGAATATTCAAAGTTCTTCTCACATGTCCTAAGAACACCCTCTAAAAATACTACGATGGTATATTTTGATATTCCAAAATTATTTTCAAAAATGTAGTGTGTAATCATGCAGGCCTACCAGACAATTCTGAATGTTCAAAGTTCTTCTCACAAGTCCTAGGAACACCCTCTAAAAATACTACGATGGTATATTTTGATATTCCAAAATTATTTTCAAAAACGCTTTTAATCCACCTAACAGTGTGATTAGACATTTCTTATAACTCTTATCACTCTCTTCGGATATTATATCGTTTGAGAACATTTAGAACTTGATGCTTCGCGATGTTTTTGATAACACATACTGCATGGGATAGTGGCAGGACTCAGAGAATCGCTCAAATCAGCATAGGACAACATCAGTGCTAGAAATCTCAAACCAAATCAATGGGAAAGCGAAAAAATGGCCAATAAAATAGATATACAATCGAATTATTGCTAATGCTCTGTTAATAAAATATCTAAATACCTCAATAAATGCATTGTGGTGGAAAACTGAATTTTCCTAAAGGGGTTATATATTGTACTGAGCCAAAAAAATCGATTTTTTTAATCGATTTGAAGTTTATACTTTACTCAAATTTACAACGCGACTGAGTACTAAGAAATCAACGCTTTTTCTTGAAAAAAGCGGTAGTAGCAGTGATACCATTCAAAGAAAATCAACAGTGAATATTTCCAGACTTGGTTTTATTTCCTATTTAAGAACTATTGTGTTTTTACATCCTAGATTGCATGATTCAGTGATCGAAACCCAAAACTTTATAAAGTATTTGAAATTATTAAATTAAAATTTGTGTTTGCTATTGAAAATGACAAAATGGTAGTATATATAGTATATAGTCCCTTTGGCGTTGGTTAATTTTTCGGTCCCACCTATCAGCATTGAAGTATCGCCCTTACGTTTTTTTTACAATGCCAATTTTACAATTTGTGGGAGTTTGGTGAAAATCGATCTTACTGTCCAAACGGCATAATTCCGAAACCGTAATTTTTGAAGTTTTAAAATTATGCAGAATTAATTTTTCAGACAATTGTAACAGAGTTCGTGTTTTTAGCAATTTTTTTGAGACTTTATTGTAGTCATGAATATTAACCTGAGAAAATTCACCATAAATACTTCTTGGACGATATACCGTCAAAATTACTTTATCAAATGATGCGCTGTTCGTTTGTAAAACTCATCGAAGATACTAAACCTCCGAAATTGGCGGTTTCAAAATGATGCTATCTTGACCTTAAATTATTGTTTTGGAACATTTGATCTATACATATAATTGGTCATACAACAAAAATCAAATTCTCATCAAAACCGACCAAGACCTGCTAGAGTCGAATGGAAATCGTCATTTTTCATAAATTTCTCTCTACATTCGGAAAGTGTTATCCTCGTTATTAATCATATTACGTTTTCGTCTCAACTCGACGCATTCCCAAAATAAAAATCTATTTTGATCCACCTAGTGGTGCAATTGTGCTTTTCTCATTTGTCCAGACTACGATTCCATGGCTGGTTATGTTCAATACGATGGTGGAAATGAATATTACATGTTCAGTACGATTTGCACACACGTACATTGGATCGACAGCCACGATCTTGAGATACTATGTGATACTGAAACATCGCTTGATAGCCGCTGGTTTCAAGCAATGTTTCAGTATCACATAGTAAGATCCGGGAGGTCCGGGTCCAGCCGAAAATTTTTAAACTTGTTAAGAAATTTTAAACTAGTTTTAATTTCAAAACAGCAACCCCTCACTGCATACTCCTTCCGGACCGGTATGATTGACGATTTTTAGAGTGATTGCATAACCTTTCTATATGAGAAAGGTAAAAAGTCCAAAAAAATCAATTTTTTTCAAACATTATTTTTTCGAGTTTATATCAAATCTCCATGGTTCATGCATTATAAAGTCATTTGGCATCAAAAATACAAATTTGATTTTGTAAATTTTTCATTTCAGTTTATATGGGAATTTGCTGTGTGATTGCGCTCTTCAACTCGTAACTACGGAACCGGAAGTCCAATCAATAAAAAAAATCAATTGCAGCCGATGGGAAGGTTGTACCTTTCATTTGAGACTAACTTTGTGCAAATCGATCCAGCCATCTCTGATTAACAGAGGTCATATTTTTTCCACATACACATACACACATACACTGCCGTTCTACGCCCAATTGTCCCATGTTGCAAAACTGGCAACTGAGAAAAACGCGATTGAAGATGAAAATTGTATTAGCCATCTGGAGGGATACGGTGTAACAAATAAAGCTTTATTGTCCAAAATTACGTTCATGGCAATCGTTTTCATTATAATCAGTCCAGTTTTTTATTATAGAGATTCAATTAACGTTAGTTTTTAAGAAAAATGTTAAGTGGGACTGTTATGCCGAGAAATCGAGCGGAAACCGGAAAGTTCTACGCATATCAGTCCCATAACGATCTTTGTAAATGATGCTCATAACTCATTTTTTTACAAAAGTGTATGTCGTGAGTTTTTCTGTTACTCGGGAGATTTGTTGCTTTATCAAAATTGGACATAGGGTAAAGTACCTATTTTTACACTATTTAGAAGGGTACCTCACAAGATCATTAATTACTCTGCCTACACTCGATGGAGTGCATTAATTTGGCATTCACAACCTTGCTTCGTTCTTAAGAACCAATCTAATAACACAAATGGCCTAAAAACGATGAAATGCTAGTGTTTGATCGCAACTAAAGTTCCAATCGAGTGCTCCAATTGTCGCCTTACCATTTGATCCAATTTGTTGAACAAAGATAGCAAACGCTGCACTAACCAACGGCTTCAAATGGGTAGCGTGATAATAGAAACATTGCGAAAATAGGCTCATTATCCTCAATGCGTTCGCCATGTTATGCAAGCGACGATAGTTATGAAGAGCTTTACAGGATTGTTCTCACTGCTGTGATTAATATTGCCACTGCCATTTTTAATGATCCTGTATTTTTCCATCAATTTTTTCAGTGCCCGACATCTAGCGTAATGTACTTCTTAACTAAACGCTACGTAATTATTTTTTTATTGCGCACTTTTTTGGGATTTTTGTTAGTGGGACAATTATGCGTAGAATATCAACAATGGGACAAACAGACTTGGTATTTTTTCACGAAGTCTTCGAACAAACTTTATGATTTGGATGTGTTTTCTGAAAATATGCATCAAAAAGGACTGTTTGGTTAAAAAAAGTGAAAATGACCAAAAAGCAACATGGGACAATTATGCGTAGAACGGCAGTACACACACATAAATACATACACACACATACATTTTCCTATCTCGACGAACTGAGTCGATTAGCATATGACACTCGGCCCTCCCGGTCGGGATTAGATTGACGAATTTTAGAGTGAATGAGAAGGGCAAAAACATTTTTAGCAAATGTTTCATAGACATTAAATCAATTTTAACTTCGCTTTCTATTAAATAAAGACCCTCATTACAGTACATCTCTACAAAAGCGAGCTCAATTTGAAAATAATTCTGAGGATTATGATTGATTACAGAACTCTGGAATTTTCTATTGGAATGTTTTCAAGCAGGAATTTGATATTGATGCTATTAGGCAACTGTGAAATCAAGACCAATAGATCAATTACATATCAGGACCCCATTCCGACAATTTATCAAAAGTCCTCATGATGTTTACAACAACAGGTTATCAATGTACGGATCAGATAATTGTTATTGTAATATTGAATAAAATCAGTCTGCATCAATAAATTTTCAATTGCAATCCAATATATTTTTTGGGTGTGGTAGGGAGGGAAGTTGTTAAACCCCAAAACCTCTTGGCTACGCCGTTGCTTGGAGTTATTTACTTCACTTTCATTTTCCGATGTGTTTCCGATCGATCCGTTGGTTATAAGTTAGAAAAATTGCTGTCAGAAGGTTCGTACAAATGAACATTTTTGCACTGATAAGTTATCAAGTTCCTTCCAGACAGCTTGGAAGTGTTCGGTGATTATTTCTAGCGGTTGTAGATAGAAAAATGAAATACAAAATTCTTTTTATCGTAATAATGTTTGGCTTATTTCAATGGATTATTACTATATTGAACAATAAATAGGCGACAAAAGGTAATCCACAAACAACAAGCCATAACTTTTAAAGTATTCAAAATAGATATTTAAAGTCTTTAGTAAAGTTATTCGCAAAAGTAAGAGCTACAAATTTGCTGAAGGCATCATTTCGATATAATCACTTCCAAGAAAATTTGTGAAAATATCTCACTCATAGGGAGATTTATCAGTAAAATCACAATACCAAAAGAAAGGGCATATTGCCTTCATTAAATTCTCCGAAGATACTATTGGCCTAAAATAAGCCGTTTTGGCGTTAATAATAGATTACATGTTTTTGGTCATATTTCTGGCAATGCGAAATGATAAAAATCTTTCGTCCGCATTCAATGTTAAATATCTCTTTTGATAATAGTCCGATTTCAACAATCTATAGCTTGTTTGAAAGGAATTCGTTAAAGCTACCTAAAAACAAATAAAGTGTTAATCTATGTCATCAATTTCGGCAGATAATTTAAAAAAAACTGCAAAAAACGCCATTTTTACACATTCAAATATTCATATCTTGGAAAATAAACATCAGAATCAAAAACAAATTAATAGCGTTCATAATGTTTTTTAGTTCTTTCATTTAAAATTGGTTTGGATAAGATCGGTTCAGCCATTGCTGAGAAACACGAATGAGAATTTGTCTGTTACATACACACACACACACACACACACACACACACACACACACACACAGACACTCACACACAGACATTGTCCCAAATCGTCGAGCTGAGTCGATTGGTATATAAGACTCGGCCCTCCGGGCCTCGGAAAAAATCTTGAAAGTTTGAGCGAATTCCATATATTTCTTTTATAAGAAATGTAAAATGTAATGTGTAATCATGCAGGCCTACCAGAAAATTCTGAATATGCAAAGTTCTTCTCACATGTCCTAGAAACACCCTCTAAAAATACTACGATGGTATATTTTGATATTCCAAAATTATTTTCAAAAATGTAATGTGTAATCATGCAGGCCTACCAGAAAATTCTGAATATGCCAAGTTCTTTGCATTTTCATATTCCAAAATTATTTTCAAAAATGTAATGCGCAATGATGCAGGCCTACCCGAAAATTCTGAATATGCAAAGTTCTTCTCACATGTCCTAGGAATACCCCCTAAAAATACTACGATGGTATATTTTGATATTCCAAAATTATTTTCAAAAATGTAATGCGCAATGATGCAGGCCTACCCGAAAATTCTGAATATGCAAAGTTCTTCTCACATGTCCTAGGAACACCCTCTAAAATACTACGCTGGTATATTTTGATATTCCAAAATTATTTTCAAAAATGTAGTGCGCAATCATGCAGGCCTACCCGAAAATTCTGAATGTTCAAAGTTCTTCTCACATGTCCTAGGAACACCCTCAAAACATACTACGATGGTATATTTTGATATTCCAAAATTATTTTCAAAAATGTAGTGTGTAATCATGCAGGCCTACCCGAAAATTCTGAATATTCAAAGTTCTTCTCACATGTCCTAGGAACACCCTCTAAAAGTGCTACGATGGTATATTTTGATATTCCAAAATTATTTTCAAAAATGTAATGCGCAATGATGCAGGCCTACCCGAAAATTCTGAATATGCGAAGTTCTTCTCACATGTCCTAGGAACACCCTCTAAAAATACTACGATGGTATATTTTGATATTCCAAAATTATTTTCAAAAATGTAATGTGTAATTATGCAGGCCTACCCGAAAATTCTGAATATTCAAAGTTCTTCTCACATGTCCTAGGAACACCCTCTAAAAATATTACGATGGTATATTTTGGTATTCCAAAATTATTTTCAAAAATGTAATGCGCAATCATGCAGGTCTACCCGAAAATTCTGAATATGCAAAGTTCTTCTCACATGTCCTAGGAACACCCTCTAAAAATACTACGATAATATATTTTGATATTCCAAAACTATTTTCAAAAATTTAATGCGCAATGATGCAGGCCTACCCGAAAATTCTGAATATGCAAAGTTTCTTTTTTTTATTCATTTCGTTTATTTGATAGGCACAAATGCGTTAGCTTGGCGGTGCCAAATGCTTATGTTTTTACATTTTGGATATCTTAAAACTAAGAGGTTACAATGTTGAAATATTTTTTTTACAAAGGAAAAAAAGTTTACAGCTATCTTAAGACTAGAAATAAGATTCAATATGCAAGAGATGGCCAAAAGATTTTTTTATGAAAAAATTTAAAACAAGGGATTCAATGCAAAGTTCTTCTCACATGTCCTAGGAACACCCTCTAAAAATACTACGATGGTATATTTTGATATTCCAAAATTATTTTCAAATATGTAATGTGTAATCATGCTGGCCTACCAGAAAATTCTGAATATGCAAAGTTCTTCTCACATGTCCTAGGAACACCCTCTAAAAATACTACGATGGTATATTTTGATATTCCAAAATTATTTTCAAAAATGGAATGCGCAATGATGCAGGCCTACCCGAAAATTCTGAATATTCAAAGTTCTTCTCACATGTCCTAGGAACACCCTCAAAACATACTACGATGGTATATTTTGATATTCCAAAATTATTTTCGAATATGTAATGTGTAATCATGCTGGCCTACCAGAAAATTCTGAATATGCAAAGTTCTTCTCACATGTCCTAGGAACACCCTCTAAAAATACTACGATGGTATATTTTGATATTCCAAAATTATTTTCAAAAATCTAATGCGCAATCATGCAGGCCTACCCGAAAATTCTGAATGTTCAAAGTTCTTCTCACATGTCCTAGGAACACCCTCAAAACATACTACGATGGTATATTTTGATATTCCAAAATTATTTTCAAAAATGTAATGCGCAATCATGCAGGCCTACCCGAAAATTCTGAATATGCAAAGTTCTTCTCACATGTCCTAGGAACACCCTCTAAAAATTCTACGATGGTATATTTTGATATTCCAACATTATTTTCAAAAATGTAATGCGCAATCATGCAGGCCTACCCGAAAATTCTGAAAGTTCACAGTTCTTCTCACATGTCCTAGGAACACCCTCAAAACATACTACGATGGTATATTTTGATATTCCAAAATTATTTTCAAAAATGTAGTGTGTAATCATGCAGGCCTACCAGAAAATTCTGAATATTCAAAGTTCTTCTCACATGTCCTAGGAACACCCTCTAAAAGTGCTACGATGGTATATTTTGATATTCCAAAATTATTTTCAAAAATGTAATGCGCAATGATGCAGGCCTACCCGAAAATTCTGAATATGCAAAGTTCTTCTCACATGTCCTAGGAACACCCTCTATAAATACTACGATGGTATATTTTGATATTCCAAAATTATTTTCAAAAATGTAATGCGCAATCATGCAGGCCTACCCGAAAATTCTGAATATTCACAGTTCTTCTCACATGTCCTAGGAACACCCTCTAAAAGTGCTACGATGGTATATTTTGATATTCCAAAATTATTTTCAAAAATGTAATGCGCAATCATGCAGGCCTATCCGAAAATTCTGAATATGCAAAGTTCTTCTCACATGTCCTAGGAACACCCTCTAAAAATACTACGATGGTATATTTTGATATTCCAAAATTATTTTCAAAAATGTACTGCGCAATCATGCAAGCCTACCCGAAAATTCTGAATATTCAAAGTTCTTCTCACATGTCCTAGGAATACCCTCTAAAAATACTACGATGGTATATTTTGATATTCCATAATTATATTCAAAAATGTAATGTGTAATCATGCAGGCCTAACAGAAAACTCTAAATATGCAAAGTTCTTCTCATATGTCCTAGGAACACCCTCTAAAAATACTACGATGGTATATTTTGATATTCCAAAATTATTTTCAAATATGTAAT